>NC_057798.1:619693314-619746693 GCF_018294505.1 Triticum aestivum
CGACTTGGGGAGGGGGTCGGGCGGCGGCGGCGGCTCGAACTCTCCCGAGTCCGGCGGCGGCACGGGATGGGGAGGCGGTGGCGCGGGCGGGCCGGCCTGGCTCGGCGGGGCTTCGGCCCAGTCGGGCGCGGGGAGTTTTTTTTAAAATAATTTCGCCAACGGAAATAAAATCCTAGAAAATAAAATAAAAACTTAAAAATGACAAAACAAATTTTCACCGTCTAAATAAAATATTTAGAACAAGATGAACATTTTCTTGGCCCTAAAATGCAATTTTGAAAACGTGAAATTTTTCTAATGCCAATAAAATCCAAATAAACTCAAATAAAATCAAACTAATGATTTTAAGATTTTTCCTCCAATATTTCAATTGTTTTGGAGAAGTCATATTATCTCCTCTCATATATTTTTATAAGAAATATTTTTCGGAGAGAAAAATAATTAAAATAAAAAATCCTCGTTTCACTATTTGATAGGAATCAAATATGAAAACCGGGAAATCCCCAACTCTCTCCGAGGGTCCTTGAGTTGCTAGGATTTCAAGGATTGCGGAGTGGAAATGCAATAAAATAGGAAATGCATGGATGACCTATGTATAACATTCCAAATTGAAAATTTGGGATGTTACAAACCTACCCCCCTTAAGATGAATCTCGCCCTCGAGATTCGGGTTGGTCAAAAAATAGGTGTGGGTGGTCTTTGTGAAGATCATCCACTCGTTCCCAGGTGGCTTCATCCTCGGTATGGTGGCTCCACTGAACTTTGCAAAATTTAATAACCTTGCTGCGGGTGACTCGGCTGGCAAACTCAAGAATCTTTACTGGCCTTTCCTCATAAGTCAAATCACTGTCTAGTTGAATTGCCTCCAAGGGTATTGTATCTCTTAACGGTATATCGGCCATCTCAGCATGACACTTCTTCAGTTGTGAGACGTGGAACACATCGTGAACTCCTGATAGTCCTTCAAGTAACTCCAACTTGTAGGCAACTTCTCCCATTCGTTCCAAAACACGATACGGTCCTACAAATCTCGGGGCTAATTTTCCCTTAACTCCAAAATGTTTCACTCCTCGCAAGGGTGATACTCGCAGGTATGCTCTGTCTCGAATTTCATAAGTTACCTCCTTGCGTTTCGAGTCTGCATAACTTTTCTGCCTGGACTGAGCTACCTTCAGTCTATCACGAATCAGCTTAACCTTCTCCTCAGACTCTTTGATCAAGTCTGGTCCAAACAGCTGTTGGTCTCCTACCTCATCCCACATCAACGGCGTTCTGCATCTGCGTCCATACAGAGCTTCGAACTGTGCTATCTTCAAACTGGCTTGGTAGCTATTATTGTATGAAAACTCTGTGTAAGGCAAATTGTCATCCCAACTAGATCCATAATCTAGCGCACAGGCTCTCAACATATCTTCCAGTATCTGGTTGACTCTCTCGGTTTGTCCATCTGTCTGCGGGTGGAATGTTGTACTGAACTCCAATCTCGTACCCAAGGTTTGGTGTAATTGATGCCAAAACTTTGAAGTAAACTGTGTTCCTCTATCTGATACGATGCTCCTCGGAACTCAATGCAGACATACGATCCTAGACATATATATCTTGGCCAACTTTGCACTTGTATAGGTGGTTTTCACCGAGATAAAGTGAGCCACTTTGGTCAAGCAATCCACTACTACCCATATTGAGTCATATCCTGCCTTGGTCCTGGGTAGTCAGGTGATAAAGTCCATGCCAAGTTTATCCTCCTTCCATTCAGGTATCGGCATAGGCTGTAACAGTCCTGCTGACTTCTGATGCTCTGCCTTCACTCTCTGACATACATCACATACGGCTACATACTCGGCGATATCCTTCTTCATACCAGTCCACCAGAAACGTTCCTTCAAATCCAAATACATCTTGGTGTTTCCGGGGTGTATCGAGTATGGTGAGTCATGAGCCTCCTGAAGTATTAACTTCCTGATCTCTGGGTTATTGGGCACATAAACTCGGTCCTCAAACCATAAGGTATCGTGCTTATCCTCGCAAAAACCTTTGGCCTTTCCTTTGCTCATCTTCTCCTTTATCTCGGTAATCTCTTTGTCCTCCTTTTGAGCTTCTTGAATTTTGTTCAACAATGTTGACTGAACCTCCATTGTTGCAATGAAACCTCTAGGAACAATCTCTAGTCGAAGTTCCATGATATCCTCAGCTAACTCCTTCGGCAATCCCTTACTTTCAAGGATATTAGCATAACTCTTCCGGCTCAGAGTGTCTG
Source organism: Triticum aestivum (assembly GCF_018294505.1). NCBI lineage: Eukaryota > Viridiplantae > Streptophyta > Magnoliopsida > Poales > Poaceae > Triticum > Triticum aestivum. The sequence goes on from NC_057798.1 coordinate 619,695,572, forward strand.
CTACAACATTGGATTTTCCTAGATGATAGTGTAGCTTCATATCGTAATCGTTTATAAGTTCCAACCATCTCCTCTGCCTAAGGTTCAGCTCCTTTTGGGTGAAAATATACTTCAAACTCTTATGATCCGTGTACACATCACAACGGTTTCCAATAAGGTAATGTCTCCAAGTCTTCAATGCATGCACTACGGCTGCTAACTCCAAATCATGCGTGGCATAGTTCAACTCATGGGGTTTTAGTTGTCATGAGGCATACGAAACAACTCTTCCGTCATGCATAACCACACATCCAAGTCCCAAGCGAGAGGCGTCGCAATACACTTGAAACTCCTTATGTATATCTGGCAAGGTTAGCACTGGGGCTGTAGTCAAACGTTTCTTCAACTCCTGAAAACTTGCCTCGCAATCTTCTGTCCATTTAAACTTAGTATCCTTCTTCAATAGTTCAGTCATTGGCTTTGAAAGCTTGGAAAAATTCTCAATGAATCTCCGATAGTATCCTGCAGTCCAAGGAAACTGCGGATCTTGCCAACTGAAGTGGGTGCCAACCATTCAGTGACTGACTGAACCTTGCTGGGGTCTACTGCTATACCTTCTCCTGATATAACATGCCCAAGAAATCCAACTTCCTTCAACCAAAATTCACACTTGCTGAACTTGGCGTTTAACCAGTGTTCCCTGAGTTTCTCGAGAACTAAACGCAAATGCTCCTTGTGTTCCTCTTCATTCTTCGAGTATACCATAATATCATCGATAAACACCACAACAAACTTGTCCAAATACTCCATGAACACCTTGTTCATCATGCTCATGAAATAGGCAGGGGCGTTTGTCAATCCAAACGACATGACCGTATACTCATATAATCCATACCGCATGGTGAACGCCGTCTTTGGTATATCCTTCTCTCGGATCTTCAACCGATGGTATCCTGATCGTAGATCAATCTTCGAAAACACCTTAGCTCCTTGCGGTTGATCAAACAGATCATTGATCATCGGTAGTGGATACTTGTTCTTAATCGTTACTTCATTCAAGGCTCGATAATCAACAACCATCCTTAGGGTTTTATCCTTCTTCTCGACCAAAAGTACTGGAGCTCCCCAAGGTGATGAACTTCCTCGAATATAACCTTTCTCCAACAGCTCCTTGATCTGTTTCTTAATTTCCTCCAGATCATTTGCGGGCATCCGATAGGGTCTCTTGGATATTGTCCCTATACCTGGCAATAGCTCTATCAAAAACTCAATGTCTCAATCTGGTGGCATGCCTGGTAACTCTTCTGGGAAAACATCCGGGTAATCCTTTACTGCAGGCACTTCCTCCTGCACAACTCCTGTGAGGGCATTCACTTGGGTCCTCCTAGGCACATGCCCATATACGTACCTAATCCTTTTTCCCTCCGGGGTGGTGAGATAAATTAACTTACTGGCACAATCAATACTTCATCCATACTTTGACATCCAGTCCATACCTAATATCACATCCAATCCTTGTGACTCCAAGATAATTAGGTCAGACGGAAAAACATGGGTACCAATGGTTAGGGGTATCTGGTTGCACCATCGGCTAGCCATATACTCTGCTCCAGGCGAGATCACTAAACGAGGGGTCCTCAGGGTTTGGGTTGGTAGTTTAAACTTATCCACGAATCCCCTTGATATGTATGAATGCGATGCACCAGTATCGAAAAGAATAAGAGCGGTAAATGACTTAACCAAAAACTTACCTATTACCGCGTCCGGCTGCTCTTCAACCTCCTCCACATTAACGTGGTTCACTTGTCCTTTGTTGAATGGATTAGGCTTCTTCCCGACCTCGTTTACGTTTCCATTCCTTCCTTCAGGGCAATCATTGGCATAGTGCCCTGTCTTACCGCACTTAAAGCAAGTAACTTGACTTAGGTCTCTTTTGGTGGGTGTGGCTGGATTGGAGCGATTTTGGTTGTTGTTAGCTCCGTTCCCATTTCCATTCTTAGCACCATTGTGGTTATGCGATCCTCCTCCAGTGTGGATGTGACCTCCATGGTTATGAACAAGTCCTCCCGAATTCGGGGTTAAGCGAGGCTTTTGTTGAGCTCCTGAGTTATACTTCCCTTGTCCATACTTCCTCTTACGACTCTCAATCTGCTGCTGCTTCCCTTCGATCATAAGAGCCTTATCTACCAACTCCTGGTAGTTGTTGAAGGTTGCCACCATCAACTGCATACTCATCTCATCATTCAACCCTTCCATAAACTTCTCCTGCTTTGCGGCATCTGTGGCCACATCATCAGGGGCATAGCGTGATAGCTTGCTAAAATCATCCACGTACTGGCCAACAGTATGGTTCCCCTGGCGTAAGTTGCGAAACTCCCGCTTCATCATCTGCATAGCTCCAGTTGAAACATGGGCAGTATGAAAAGCCTGTTGAAACTGATCCCATGTGACAGTGTCGATAGAATAGGTGGCTGTGAAATTCTCCCACCATGATGCTACGGGTCCATCCAATTGGTGTGCGGCAAAATGCACCTTCTCTGCATCTATGCAACCTGTGGTGGTTAACTCCCTTTCGATACGGCGTAGCCAATCATCAGCAACTATTGGCTCAGTGCTACTGGAAAACACCGGCGGCTGTAACCTTAGAAAACGGGCTAGGTTGTCCACTGGTGGCGGGTTATTGTTGTTGTTGTTGTTGTTGTTGTTGCCCTGGTTCTGAACTAGCAATTGCATCAAAGCATTCTGCTGCTGGATCAACTGGGTGAGCTCCGGTGGGAAAGCAAAACCGGTGTCACGTCTCGGAGGCATCTGATGGATTTAGATGGAAGAGATTAGAATAGAAAAAGGTCTAGCGAGAAAGCACTACCCATATGCACATGAGACAAACACAATCATTTCACTCAATCAATCAAGCAAGGGCATACAACGGTCTAGAGCTACCGCAAAAGTGCTCAACTACTACTAAATACATGGGGGAATACTACTAATATATGGTGGTCATCTAGAAATTTTGATCAGTGGAAGACTCCATAATGTCTGCTCCAGCTTCGTCTTCAAAGTCATCATCACTAGGATCAGAATCGGTGTCGTCTTCTTCTCCCAGTGCTGGTCCTCCCATGAATATTCCGATCTTCTTAACCAGGTCATTGTTCTTCTCCAGTAGTGTCTTGATTTCCTCCTCATATCCATCGCGTGTGAACTTGAGTTCTTCCTCCAGCTCGATGACCCTAGTCTTTGCCTTCTTCAATTCCATCATGTGTGCGCACAGCTGGTTCTCCTAACGTCGAATGTGCTGGTTTAGCTCCTGGATAAAAGCTGCAATGGACCTATCCTTCCTGGTGCTGATTATTTCCCATTGATCATCTCGGCGCCCGCATATTTGATAGGTAGTGTCCTTGAGTTCCCTGTTGTAGACTTCTCCAATGCGTCCCATGGTAATGTGGGTTGCCATGCTCTTGCCTAGACTCCAGGTTGGTGCATCGAAAGAAAATTCTATAGGTTTAGAAGTTGGCGAGAACATCCTTCCTGGAACTTGTACTTGAATCATCCAGCGCTCCTCTTCTGGTAGGGTGGCGTTGTACGTCCCGGTGAAACTTGGTATTCCAATGTTCAAGTACCTAGTGACTTCCTTCAAGTGGCATCCAAAACGTGTATCCTCATCCGGTTGCGCAAACTTGTTCTTCATCTCCATCATCCTAAAGAGTGGAAAAAGGAGAGGAGTCAGAAATGAATAGAGAAGAGTGACATATGGTTTATCTTAGTGGTCGTGTCCTACAGTCAGCGTGTGCTCTGATACCATCTTGTAGTGACCCGACCCCAAACGGTCAAGTCTCTGTGCTTTAGTGTCATCCCTGGATCAGTAATGCTGACACACACAGTACTCGAAGGATTTATAACAGAGTAGAAATCACACACTTATTACATCGAATGTCTCAAAAGAAAACTTATTACAGTAATATGGCTTAAGGCCATCTAATGCGATAACAGCGGAAGCCTTGGAAGATAAAGTGAGTCCATCAACTCCAACAGCATAGCTGAGCTGCACGGCAACGACCTAACGAACCTTACTCCTCGTCTGAAAAGTCTGCAACATAATACATTGCAGCCCAAAAACGGGTCAGCACATGGAATATGCTGGCAATATAACACAGTAGAGTAAGAACGGAATAATACTATCACTACATGCATATTTGGCTAGTGGAAAGCTCTATGGTTATAGTTTTGCAAAAAGCAAATTTTTCCCTACAACAAAGGAATAAATTTTATTTTAACTATCATGGTGGTTGAAACATTGAGAAGGTATAACCCCAACTCAATCCCAAATTAAAGTAATTAACAACCCAACAATATTAATTAACAGTGATGAGATACATGTGATAACCCAAGTACTAGATACTCAAGACTTGTCCATAACCAGGGACACGGCTAACCATGATTAGATTGTACACTCTATAGAGGTTTGCGCACTTTTCCCCACAAGACTCGATCGCTTCCGTTGGATTTCTCGCACTGCATGGTGTTTGAGAAATGGATGACCGAGACATATTCTTTTAGAAACATTAACCCCCTACTCCGGGTAGACCATACCAAACCTATAAAACCCACTACCTGCTGATCAACCTCTTCGAGAGCTTCACGTAACTTACTCAACTATGCTAGAGCCCATAATAGCTTGTGGCTGCACACGGAAGTTTCTAGCATGAATCATCTCAGTTCCCTTTAAGCCTAGGTGGCGGTCCATAGGAAGATCACATGGGTACCCCGGGATTTCCAAAAAAATACAAACAACACTGGGTTCCCCAGGTGCCTCAATCCACCCAGATGTGAATTTTAAGTTGCCACCTTAAATAAACCATTAATTAACAATCTCACATCTGTCATGGATACACTCAAACCCAAACCATGTCTACGAGCATAGCATGGCAATATAAACAACGCGTAGAAGTAACTCCCAAGGGTTTGATAATAAACAGGGTAATAGGTTCTACCTCATCAACTAGTTCCCAACCCACAAGTTAAATGACATCCTAATCATGCAATGTTTGAGGATTGGACTAATGCAATAAAAACTGGGTATGAAAAGAGTATGATCAATGTGTTACTTGCCTTGCTGACGATCCGCGAATCCTAGAGACTCGTAGTAACACGCTTCGCACTCCGGGAATTCTATCGCAAACAAACAATAACATACATAAGCAACTAGCAAAGATGCACGAGCAAAACATCAAAATAAGAGAGATTAACCAGAAAGTTCAACTTAAGAACTCCGGTTTGCAAAAAGATTCAAATCAAACGGAGCAACGAAACTCGAACCGCGAAAGAAACAAGATCTGTTTACTAATCTGAACTAAGGTCAAATTTTACAGCATCAAAATCTTGTTTAATTTGGTTAAACAAAAAGAGAGTCTCGAGACGAAACTCTAGGCGTTTGAATCACCTAATTCCGACTAATGAGCGAAAATATAAACAGAAACTAAAATCGTATCGTAAATCGTGATTGAAAATAATCGCAGATAAATCCGATAAAAGAAAACTGACGGACAAACTAACAAACAAGCGTTCATTATCTGTAACTAACGGAAGAACACCGTTCGTTTAAATGAACGTACAAACGAACGTCTGCTAATTAGAAGAATCGAGAAAACCGGCGAACCGATCTAAAAAACCGAACTAGGGTTTCTAAAAAACCGAACGGTTTTAAAAAAACGCGGCACGTATCCGGCGCGATACCTCCGGCGAGGCGGGGTTGGGCGGTGGGGCGGTGGCTTGCGGCGCGGCAGGGCTCGGCGGCGGCGTGGGGCGGCAAGCGGCGGCTATAGGCGGCGGGGCTCAGCGGGGGCTACGGCGGCGGCGACTTTGGGGCTCCAGGGGGCCCCGGGGTGGTATTTAAAGGGGGAGAGAGGCGGCGGCGGCTCCGACTTGGGGAGGGGGTCGGGTGGTGGCGGCGGCTCGGACTCTCCCGAGTCCGGCGGTGGCACGGGACGGGGAGGCGGTGGCGTGGGCGGGCGGGCCTGGCTCGGCTGGGCTTCGGCCTAGTCGGGCGCGGGGAGTTTTTTTTTAAATAATTTCACCGACGGAAATAAAATCCTAGAAAATAAAATAAAAACTTAAAAAATGCCAAAACAAATTTTCACCGTCTAAATAAAATATTTAGAACGAGATGAACATTTTCTTGGCCCTAAAATGCAATTTTGAAAATGTGAAATTTTTCTAATGCCAATAAAATCCAAATAAACTCAAATAAAATCAAACAAATGATTTTTAACATTTTTCCTCCAATATTTCAATTGTTTTGGAGAAGTCATATTATCTCCTCTCATATATTTTTATAAGAAATATTTTTCGGAGAGAAAAATAGTTAAAATCAAAAATCCTCATTTCACTATTTGATAGGAATCAAATATGAAAACCGGGAAATCCCCAACTCTCAGTTGCTTAGGATTTCGAGGATTGCGGAGCAGAAATGCAATAAAATATGAAATGCATGGATGACCTATGTATAACATTCCAAACTGAAAATTTGGGATGTTACAGAGGCGCGCCCTACCCCCCTTGGCGCCCCCCCCCCCCGCCTCATGGGCACCTCATGTGCTCTCCGGACTCCGTTTTCTTGCACCATACTTCGTTTGGTTGGTAAAAATTCATTATATAATCTCCCGAAGGTTTTGACCACCGTATCATGCAATTATCCTCTGTTCTTGTTTCGAGCTGTTTTTCTGACAGATCTAGATCACCATGACTTCTCCAAGTGCCCCCAAGGACAAGTTCTTTGAGAAGGTCATCAACTCCTACCTCGCGGAAGTGCTGCAACACCCTCAAACCATTGAGATGCATGAGGTGTTGCTGCACATCCGCGATGTTGAGGGACCAAGGAGGACCGGAAGCGTGGAGACAAAGCTCAAGGCAATGGAACAACAAGTTTTAAAGTGTCAGGAGATGGTGGAGCGTGGACTCGACTCCAATCACATAATGATCATGGAGTTCACCAACAACCACAAGCTGGACGCCAAGGACATTGGGGAGGCCATCTTCGAGCTTCATGAGAAAATCGAGCATCTCCAAGCCCAGATCTATGACCTGCAAAACCAAAATTGTGAGTATGAATGAAGATTCAAGAGGATGAGTTTGGCTGCAGATTTAAGGATCTCGGAGACTCGATCATCCTCCTATGATGGTGAGCCTATGCCTTGGAAGAGGGACGACAAGCCTACATCATCAACAACTCCGTCTCCTTCACCAGCAAAAGAGATATAATCACATGGGTATGGGCACTCCCCTTGGCAACTTCCAAGCTTGGGGGAGGTGCCCCGTATCATATCACCATCACACTCCTATCTTTACCATTTTTCTTAGTTCGATCCTTTTGGTAATATCTTGATCTAGTAGAATAAAGTTTTAGTATGATTTATTTTTGAGTTTTGCTTTATGATCCCTCTATGTAATCGAGTCCGTGAGCTATATAATAAAGATTAGTGTTGAGTCAAGGGCTTGATTATCTTGCTATGATCTTAAGTGAATAAAATAAAGAGAAAGAGTAAAAAGAAACAAAGAGATCATATTGATCTTATGGAGAGTAATGACTTCACATATAAAGAGTATGATGATTAAAAGTTGTTGAGAGTTGACAAGCATAGTCATCGTTGCAATTAATAGGAAGTAATAAACAAAGAAAGGTTTCACATATAAATATACTATCTTGGACATCTTTTATGATTGTGAGCACTCATTAAAATATGACATGCTAAAGAGTTGATGTTGGACAAGGAAGACAACGTAATGGGTTATGTTTTCTTATATCCGAAATAATGTATATTGTCATGGATCATCCAACATGTTGAGCTTGCATTTCCCCCTCATGCTAGCCAATTCTTTGCACCAAGTAGAGATACTACTTGTGCTTCCGAATACCCTCAAAACCAGTTTTGCCATGAGAGTCCACCATATCTACCTATGGATTGAGTAAGATCCTTGAAGTAAGTTGTCATTGTTGCATGCAATAAAAATTGCTCTCTAAATATGTATGACTTATTAGTGTGGAGAAAATAAGCTTTATACGATCTTGTGATGTGGAAGAAATAAAAGCGACGGACTGCATAATAAAGGTCCATATCACAAGTGGCAATATAAAGTGATGTTCTTTCGCATTAAGATTTCATGCATCCAACCCCAAAAGCACATGACAACCGTTGCTTCCCTCTGCTAAGGGCCTATATTTTATTTTTATCTTCTACCCTTATGCAAGAGTCATGGTGATCTTCACCTTTCCTTTTTATATTTTATCCTTTGGCAAGCATAGTGTGTTGGAAAGATCCTGATATATATATCTAATTGGATGTAAGTTAGCATGAGCTATTATTGTTGACATTAGCCTTGAGGTAAAAGGTTGGGAGGCGAAACTATAAGCCCCTATCTATCTCTGTGTCCGATTAAAACTCCATAACCACAAGTATTGCATGAGTGTTAGCAATTGTGAAAGACTAAATGATAGTTGAGTATGTGGACTTGCTGAAAAGCTCTTATATTGACTCTTTCTGATGTTATGATAAATTGCAATTGCCTCAGTGACTGAGATTATTGTTTGTTAGTTCTCAATGAAGTTTCTGATTCATACTTGACATTGTGGATAGATTGTTACTTTAGCATAAGAAATCATATGACAATATCTATATATGTTGCTGTTATAAGAATAATCATGATTCCCTCATGTCCGTATTTCATTTTATCGACACCTCTATCTCTAAACATGTGGACATATTTATCATTATCGGCTTCCGCTTGAGGACAAGCGAGGTCTAAGCTTGGGGGAGTTGATACGTCCATTTTGCATCATGCTTTTATATTGATATTTATTGCATTATGGGCTGTTATTACACGTTATTTCACAATACTTATGCCTATTCTCTCTTATTTTACAAGGTTTACATGAAGAGGGAGAATGTCGGCAGCTGGAATTCTGGGCTGGAAAAGGAGCAAATATTAGAGACCTATTCTGCACAGCTCCAAAAGTCCTGAAACTTCACGGAAGTCATTTTTGGAATTAATAAAAAATACTGAGCAAAGAAAATACCAGAGGGGGGCCACACCCTGGCTACGAGGGTGGGAGGCGTGCCCTACGCCCTGGGCGCGCCCCCCTACCTCGTGGGCCCCCTGGCAGGCCTCCGGTTCCCATCTTCTGCTATACGAAGTCTTTTATCCTGGAAAAAAATCATAAGCAAGCTTTCGGGAAGAAACTCCGCCGCCACGAGGCGGAACCTTGGCGGAACCAATCAAGGGCTCCAGCGGAGCTGTTCTATCGGGGAAACTTCCCTCCGGGAGGGGGAAATCATCGCCATCGTCATCACCAACGATCCTCTCAGGAGGGGATCAATCTCCATCAACATCTTCACCAGCACCATCTCCTCTCAAACCCTAGTTCATCTCTTGTATCCAATCTTTGTCCCAAAGCCTTAGATTGGTACCTGTGGGTTGCTAGTAGTGTTGATTACTCCTTGTAGTTGATGCTAGTTGGTTTATTTGGTGGAAGATCGTATGTTCAGATCCATTATGCATATTAATACCCCTCTGATTATGAACATGAATATGCTTTGTGAGTAGTTACGCTTGTTCCTGAGGACATGGGAGAAGTCTTGCTATTAGTAGTCATGTGAATTTGGTATTCGTTCGATATTTTGATGAGATGTATGTTGTCTTTCCTCTAGTGGTGTCATGTGAATGTCGACTACATGACATTTCACCATTATTTGGGCCTAGAGGAAGGCATTGGGAAGTAATAAGTAGATGATGGGTTGCTAGAGTGACAGAAGCTTAAACCCTAGTTTATCGTTGCTTCGTAAGGGGCTGATTTGGATCCATATGTTTCATGCTATGGTTAGGTTTACCTTAATACTTCTTTTGTAGTTGCGGATGCTTGAAATAGGAGTTAATTCTAAGTGGGATGCTTGTCCAAGTAAGGGTAGCACCCAAGCACCGGTCCACCCACATACCAAATTATCAAAGCAACGAACGCGAATCATATGAGTGTGATGAAAACTAGCTTGACGATAATTCCCATGTGTCCTCGGCTTGTCCAGGCTTGTCCTTTGCTACAAAAAGGATTGGGCCATCTTGCTGCACTTTATTTACACTTGTTACTTGTTACCCGTTACAAATTACATTATCACAAAACTATCTATTACCGATAATTTCAGTGCTTGCAGAGAATACCTTACTGAAAACTGCTTGTCATTTCCTTCTGCTCCTCGTTGGGTTTGACACTCTTACTTATCGAAAGGACTAAAATAGATCCCCAATACTTGTGGGTCATCATTCAGCCGGGCATGCAGCGGGCGGTGCAGTTCCTGATATGGCTTTAATGCAGATGAGGGAGGGGTAGCGGTTCCCGAAATGTTGAACGGCCAATGATGCAAACTCCTTCAATTAGCATCGTGCATGCATGAGGGAAGTAATGGGAGGAGGATCGGGAAAAGAGGCTGCACGATGTGAATGCAACGCAGTTTGCACTCATATAAAGGCGCCCCTCCATTCCAATGCATCTACCACATCATACGCACCTAAGCATTTGCCTAAGCACCTTCACTAAGCACAAAAGTGCTTCCTCAAGACCCATGGCGGTGATGCGTGCGAGCGGTAACCGGCTGTGCCAGATGGTCCATGACGCCGGCCTACGACATGGCGCCGAGGATCGTCTCCAGACAGTGTTCGCGACCGGCTGGTGGATGGCCGCCATCGATGCCAACTATGACTCTCAGTTGGACGAGATGATTGTTGCCACCACCAACAAGTTCACCATTCTCAAGAAGCTCGGGGACGACATCGCCGTACTCCTCCAGCCCGCGCGCCCGGGCTCCTCATTGCCTGCCACCCTAATAGGCCTCCATGGTCAGAACCTCTTTCAAGCACTGGTGGCCCTGTGACTACCCGCCGACGCCACGAAGAATGTCCACCTGGAGATCTCACTCTCTGCGAGGCGCCTCTCCCTGCAAGAATTCATCGACCTACACATCAACATGTACAAGCAAATCGACGTTGGCCTTCCTCAACCGGCTAGAAGCCTTGGATACCTTTGCTGAGAAGCACATTGACCTCGCCACAAAAGCCGCCGCTCCTTAGCTGTCGGTCGGTGGCCCGACGCACTAAGTTGAGGAGGAGGAGGAGGTCGTAGGTTGATGGGTGCATCTTTCTTCTTGCCTCCTGTAACCACCACTGCGATCGCATCATCGTGGCCTTAATTCTTATTATGCTATTGCATTCTCGTTCCAGTCAATACCGACATGTGCGATCCCTTTGCTTAATGATATGAATCACTGTAACTAGTACTCCATCCATCAATTTATAAGTTGTGCTTACCTTTTCCATCAACTTCGTGCAACGCTCGGGCATCTTGCTAGAAACACTAGAACATGTCGGACCGCACGTGAACAAACTGACGATGCGCCAACCTAGCTACTACGTACCCTGCTTATCTGGCGGAAATAGCCCCGCCCAAGCGTTTCCAATCGTTATTTCTATCTATCGATTATGCCAAGGAGCAGAACAAAATGTTACAATTTATACATTTTTCTCTACTCCTACTCCTATAAAAGACTCAGTTGGTGATGGTGGTGTGTCTTCCATCCATCGTTTCTGACCATTAGATCTGCATCTAACGGCTGTGAGGTAAGTTGCGGCATTTTTGCAACAATAGCCCACTTATTTGCTCCAATTTGCTGAAAACCCCTTATTATCTTGAAAGCAACCACATCCCTCCCTCACCTCATCAAAATAGCCTGAGAAATATATTTTCAGTGAAAAGTAATATATTAGGAGTATATCAAAACAAGAGTGATTTCTTTCAGGTTTGTGAACAAGTACTACTATTCTACTACTTTGGATCCGTCGCAATGCACGGGCACATTGCGAGTAAAAGGAAAAGGCATGTCGTGTTCGTGTCGCACCCCCACACGCCTGGGAATCGGGAGTACTCCACGGCCCGTCCGGCACGCCACATAGCTAGGGAAGGCGTGTTGCCTAGCATTTTCACTTTCATGTGGGACCGCTGTTGAGCAAACCGACTATTGGCAAACCGCACCCCGCCCGCAGCCGGGTTGGAAAACAGAAACAAGGGGAAGATCTAGCTGTAGCACGGAAGCCAAGAAATTTGGTCTCTGATGGGGATCGTTGATAGAGTATTATTTATTCATAACTAGCAAGATGCCCATGCGTTGCACGGAAAATCAAGATGCATTTGTATGAGTAGTTTATGTTGTGAGAGAAAAGGATGAACAAGAGAAGGCTTTATATTTGCAAATGTGGAGAGGGGTGTGGGTATCTTTTTGCAAAATTGCCATAGTTTCCTAGCTATCCATCAGATATAAATCGGACGGCCTATATTGCAGGATGGCGGGCACACCATCATCACCAACTCTATTTTTCATAAGAGTAGAGACACGTAGACAGGATGCACATAGAGGAATTTTGTTATTGCACGTTGTTACGTACTACTAGTACCTACTCCCTCCTTCTGGTTCACTACTAGTACTCCCTCCGTCCTGGCTTATTGGTCCCCTTTGTACTCAATTCATGAGCTCGTTTTCCTCAAGAATTGTCTTTACCAATGTATTAATATCGGGAACGCATGTGTGAACAACGAATGATTAAACCTTGCATGCAACGTTTTGACAAAGCATTGACTTACGAACATGTGAATGTGAGGGACAACAACCTCGTGCATGCATGCAACAGTCACACGTACACATGGATACAAAAATGTGCGCGACGCCCTAATGCATGCATGTCCGAGCACACGACGGAACACACACGGTCATGCTGAAGTGCTCAACCTACACGTGCATGCACACACATACGCAGCCAGGGTGTGCTAGTGACCGTATAAACACCAGAAAATGTATATGTTGACCACAATGAGTGTATTATGAAGTCCAGTGACCGTATTTTTACAAATATGCAGATATAGAGAGTAGAGATTTGGTTACCAAATCTCATGCGTGCAATGCACGTGTACCATACTAGTTGGTTACCAAATCTCATCCGGGTTTGGCACGAGCTCGTACTGTGGGAGCACCACAAGGCCTGCCGTAGGAGTTACATTTCCCTCTCGGGGCCCACGGGACCGAGCTTCAGTGGCTTAGTGTACCGACCTATGAGTCAATGACATGCAGACCTTAAATGCGGCTGGCCCACATGTCATTCTCATGGTGGTGGCGTGGTTCGCGACTCACTCATTCGAGATGAACCGGCCGATGGTGGCGTGGTTGTGGCGAGGGTGCCACAGCTGGGCGTCGAGGCGTTACGAGGCATAGATGGCCATACTGGCGGGTACTACCTGTAGTACAGAAGTACTCCAGCTGAGGATTGATGCCCGAGACGAAATGTGTCACAGCCGCTGGATGAAAATTCGATGGTGCGGGAGTATGGATTGGAGCAGGCAAACCTCGTCCAATTGGGTGTGGCTGTGGTAGAAATTTGATGGTCGCCGCAGTTCAGCTGGCCCGCATGTCATTCACACAAAGGCGGAGGAGCGGTGGGGCTGAGAGGGATGAGGCGCACATCGGGGGGCGTCGTGCCGTGGGTTGGAGCGGCATTGTGGGAATCGCGTGTGGGCGTGGCAGTGGTAGAAACAAGAAACGTGATGGTCGTCGTGGTTCAACTTCCATGGACAAGCTATCATGTCTGCTGACACATGCATTGCATACCGCTCACTGCAAGGAGCAGTAGTAGAGAAAACTTGTTCCAAAGATACCATTTCCGATAAAATTCTCGAGATGTCATTAGTTTTTACACATGAGATTACTCCTGCAAGGGTCAATCACAACAAGTGTTTTGTAAAAAATGCATCTTGATGTTCCCTGGAATGCACAGGCATCTTGCTAGTTATAGAAGAAGCCCACACGGGCATCTTGCCGCAGGGTGTGCCACCGACCCAAACTCAATTTTTTTTCAGACGCTTAGGTGCACCGGATGCCGTGCCACACTACAAAATGTAAAAAAGACATCTCCAATTTTTTAAAACCTTTTATCTTCAAACCATCAAAATAGCCCGAGGAATATATTTTAAGTGTAGCATGATTTACTTTTACTGATATATGTATATCAAAACTAGAGTGTTTATATTTCAAGCCCGTGAACAAGTATTATTCTACTACTTTGGATCCATTGCAACGCACGGGCTAGCACATTGGTAGTAGTAGTCTCTATCTCTATCTCTACTCTACTCTTATAAAAAACAGAGTTGTTGATGATGGTGTGCCAGCCATCCTGCAGTATAGGCCGTCCGATTTATATCTGACGGATAGGAAGGAAACTATGGCAATTTTGCAAAAAAATACCAACACCCCTCTTATACTAGCAAGATGCCCGTGCGTTGCCAAAACATTAAGATGCATTTGTATGAGTATTTTATCTTGTGGGAGAAAAGGATGAACGAGGGAAGGACTTATTTGCAAATGTGGAGAGGGGTGTGGGTATATTTTTGCAAAATTGCCATAGTTTCCTTCCTATCTGTCGGATATAGATCGGACGACCTATATTGCAGGATGGCAGGCACACCGTCCGATCTATATGGATAGGAAGGAAACTATGACAATTTACCCGCACTCCTCTCCACATTTGCAGATAAGGCCTTCCCTCGTTCATCCTTTTCTCCCACAAGATCTTGATGTTCCGTGCAACGCACAGGCATCTTGCTAGTCTCTACTCTTATAAAAAACAGAGTTGGTGATGATGGTGTGCCTGCCACCCTACAATATAGGCCGTCCAATTTATATCTGATGGATAGGAAGAAAACCGTGGCAATTTTGCAAAAAGAAACCTACACCCCTATCCACATTTGCAAATAAGGCCTTCCCCCATTCATCCTTTTCTCTCACAAGATAAACTACTCATACAAATGCATCTTGATGTTCCGTGCAACGCACGAGGATGTTTCCTTGGGGGTCTCTCCAGCGCGGCTTGTCCGTAGTTGCAAGTTGAAGCCCCTTGAGATGCCGACGTTGAGGGACACTCGGATTTTGTCAAATGAGCAGGTAAGATGAGTTTGATCACATAGTAAATGCATTCTAAAGACTACTTCTGTGTCCATTTCCTAATTCTCCCCTTGCCCACTGTTTCACAGGTTAGGCTCGGTGCGAGTGGAGATTGGCTTGCATATGTACGGGAGGGTACCAACATCAATTTGCACAACATTTACAATAGTGACACTGTTCCCATAGAACCTTTGTCCAACATTGGGATCAGCCATGCAACTGGCCACCGCCTGAATTGGTACGATGGAACCATGGTGAGATTGAAGAAGATAGCACGAACCTTGCACATGGCGATCAAAGGTGGACAATGCTGTCTGCGGCCGATTTGTTGTCGTACGACTACGAAGACGTTGTGCTCCTTTCTAACCGCATCTTCATGGTACAAACTAGGGGGCTTGTTTCATATGGGACACATCCTACGGTATACTCCCTCTCTCCCAGTTTATTTG
Organism: Triticum aestivum; assembly: GCF_018294505.1. Lineage (NCBI taxonomy): Eukaryota > Viridiplantae > Streptophyta > Magnoliopsida > Poales > Poaceae > Triticum > Triticum aestivum. The sequence continues at coordinate 619,711,020 of NC_057798.1, forward strand.
TTTTGAATTTTTTTCGTTTTATAAGTTTCAAATTCAAATTTAGAGCTCCCCATCACATGTTGAGATTACAATGTCCATTAAATTGTTGCGTGCATGTATAGTAAAGAAACAAATCTCGAGTTTGCCACGAGTTCATGCAGCGGTAGCACCACAAGGCCTGGCGCAGGAGTTACATTTACCTCTCGGGGCCCACGGGTCTGAGCTTCAGCGCCTTACGACACCTGCCTTTGATTCAATAACATGTGGACCCGATAGGTGGCTGGTCCACATGTAATGCTCCCGAAGGCAAAGGGGCAATGGGGCCGAGAGGGGTGAGCCACAGGTCGGGGGACGTGTGGTGTCATGGGTTCGAGCGGCATTGTGGGAATCGTGTGTGGCTGTGGTAGAAACTTGATGCTCGCCACATTTCAGTTGGACCACATGTCATGCACACAAAGGCAGAGGGGCGGTGTGGCCGAGAGGGGTGAGGTGCACATCAGGGGACGTGGTGTCGTGGGTTGGAGCGGCGTCGTGGGAATCGTGAGTGGCAGTGGATGAAACGTGATGGTTGCGGTAGTTGAACTTCCATGGACAAGCTGTCATGTCTATGGACACATGCATTGCATACCGATCACTGGAAGGAGTAGTAGAGAAAGCTAGGCGGATAAATAGTTCCTTATAGTCAAGCGGACCCACGCTACTGCTTGTTCCAAGGACATACACACCATCAAAATAGTCCATCTATATCAATATACATAGAGATGGAATATTTTTTTACAAGAGAGGAAACAGTTCAACCATCCATAATGCCCTGCTACTGGTGCTTCTTCTTCTTCTTCTTCTTCTTCTTCTTCTTCTTCTTCTTCTCATTTTCTGTGGGAGACGGCTTTGCAACAAGCTCTCTGGACCTTGCAGCTATCTCGAAACTCACACGGGCATCGAGGGCAGCATATTTTATCCGCTCATACGTCAAGGGATAATTCTCTCATCCATATGACCTTAATGCCAACATCTCGTCACACTTTTGAAGATTTGCTCCGAGCACAAAATTTGCTACGTTGAATAGGGATGGTGTTGGTTTATCACAATCTTCTACAGGAATTTTTATTTTGGTTTTTACGTTAGTGATGCTTTTCAAATCAAGGTTGTATGGCTCCAACTTCTGTTTGTCCCCTGTGATGGCTACCCCACAGAAGTAGATGTCCTCCCGAGACAAGAAATCGTGAAGCTCACCTGGTATGGAAGGCGTGCGTATGATGTGGTACACCAAAACATCATCTTCGAGGCACAGTTGAAGGACGGCGGCACGTTGGATCTTCCCAGTGGCACGCTCCGTGTACTCTGCGTCGAGACCGATGACCTTCATATCCACCTTTTGGAGGGAGTTGGATACATTGTTGATCCACTTCCGAACAACCCTTGGGTGGTCGGTGCTGTGGCAACTATGCTCAACAAGACTTCGACGAGGACATGTTGGACGCTAAAAACCTGCATCTTGATCTCTTTCACCATTTGGAACCACTGGACCGGAGGGCTATGGTTTGGAGAATTAGGATTAGATGGCTAGTCTAACTGAAGAAGATGATTATTTATAGGGGCTTCGGAATTACTCCAGGAGGATGTGAACAGGTTAAAACAATGTGAATGCACTATGGTTTGGATGCAAATGAAGATCAAGGAGTGGTGAAGAAGCCGAGGAAAATCGGCTCCCGATGGAGACGTAAATGGGAGAAGTGGCCTGCAGGCAGTTGATTAGACGGCTAGGTAGACTAAACGAAAAGGCTACGTGGGTAGACTGAGGAGTGGGGCCTGTCCCTGTATGTGCCCATCCTTCTAGCGCTACATGTGCCACTGGCTAGTTGAGGTCACTCTTTCGAATCACCGTGGTGAAACATTTATGATTCCTTTTTATTTCTGCACCCCTCCTGACAGGTGGGACCTATGCAAACAGATAAAAAATGTGTCATAGCTGGTTCGTATGGATATTGGCGCGCGAGTGGGAGACACAACATTCTCTAGTTAAGGAATATGCGGTTATCCTCAAAAAAGAAAAGTCCTTCTTCGCGCTTCCGCATGCACGAGAATTTGGTTCTGCTCGCAATATGGATGATACCTGGAGTATGAAGTGAACCCATAGGCATGCTAGCATGGGAGTACTACTCATGTTCCTACGACTCCTACTAGTAGTAGTAGACAACTGTGGTACACTTGATGGTTAAAATACTATTATTCATCCGGTCCTCATAGTTAAGTGACAAGACCCTGCGCCTGAGGTGACACTAGTCCATGCAGCGTGTCCGGGTTACCAAAGTCAGCCTCACCTTGTGCACTGTGCAGTCACTGTCACCGCCGCTGTATAGCATGCCTCGCCTTGTCTCCCTCTCCCCTAGCACCACTCCATCTCCATCTCCGTCTCGCCGGAGATCCTAAGGTCACTCTTCATCATCTCACTGTGCCCCCGCATACCCTCGCCTCGCTCTCCTCCCCCAGTACCACTATTCCCTCGCTAGCCGCTCCAGCACCGAGAGCCTTCTCCCCCGTAAATCAAGCCCCCCAAAACCCCACCTTCCAAACTCCACCATGGTCGAACGCGAACCGCGCAGCATCCATATGAGTCGCGATTGGAGCAATCTTCCTAGTGACGTCCTCGACCTCTGTTGTTTGTGTATGGATATGTTGAGCGCCCTGCGGCTGGCTGCATGCTCGAGGGGCATGCACACGGCCATCATTGAAGCGCGGCCTAAGCTTTTCAAGAAACCCTTCTTGCTGCTATCTGGTCTTGCAAGATTTGCTCACCATGATACGGATACTGTTCATCTCTACCGTTGACCTCCTCTAGCCTCCACGAGCTCCTGTTCATCCACCGTCGACCTCCTCCAGCCTCCACCTGCGACTGTTCATCCATGGGGCTCCTGTTCATCCAGCCTCCACTGCACGTTCCTCCACCGGCTACTGTTCAACCAGCCCTCTCCATGGGGTCATGTTCAACCACCCCTCCACGAGCCACTATTCATCTAGCCCTCCACCGGCTACTGTTCAACCAGCCCTCCACGGGGTCCTGTTCATCCATCCAACCTTCCACGGGGGTCCTGTTCATCCACCGGCTCGATCGATCGGGGTACTGTTCATCCAACGGCAATGGCCTCTACTACCATGTGTTCCTATTCAACCAACCCCCACCAGGAACTGTTCATCCAAACCCCCAACAATGCTCACTGTTCATCCAGAGGCAGCATCGATCGGCTTCAGTTAGCAGCAGTAGCGAAGGAATCACTCGGTTTAGTTAACAGCAAGGGATCGATCGCTCGGGTTCAGTAACGTAGCTGGTGCAATCGCTCGGGTTCAGTTAGAGCCCAACGCCTCGCTCGGGTTCAGTTAGAGCCCAACACCTTGCACACACGCGCATACATATGAGAGAAACGCGCATCGCTCGGCCCTCGACCACCCACCGTAACCGGGAACTCCCCCAATATTTTCCTCACCCTCGCTTCTACCATGGTTTTTTCCGTCATGGACGGCCCAAAGAATGTCATGCAGCTGCGTCTCCGGCCCTGCCCAAGACGAAAATCCCATTTTCTGTCTGATTTTTTGTCATAGAAGTAGGAGCCCACCACATCTATGATGATACCGGGTTTTGTCACAATTATCGTCATAGAAGTGTCATAAGTATGACAGAAAAAAATTCGTTTGGCCCAAAATGTCATGGATGTGTCTTTTTTTGTAGTGATATGTCCATTTGAATATGGGTAGCATAAGTTATTATTGTTGACATCACTCTTGAGGTGAATACGTTGGGAGGCAAAGCAATAAGCCCCTATCTTTCTGTGTCCGGTTGAAACGTTTTGCTCATGTCTACATGGTGAGTGTTAGCAATCGTAGAAGACTATATGATGGTTGAGTATGTGGAGCTCTTACTTAAACTCCGTTGAATAAGTTGAATTATAATTGCTTGGTGACTAAGAACATAGGTTGTTGAGTTTCAAGAGAATTCATTGTTTGAATCTTAACATGTGAATTGGTTGCCACTTTAACATGAGAAGTTTTATAAGAAAGAATTGTTGTTATGATGCTAGGAAAAGTGATTGAAACTGTCATTGATCAAACTTGTGAACTTTGCTAGCATTCATAAATTACTTCTTTTATCATTTACCTACCCGAGGACGAGTAGGAATTAAGCTTGGGGATGCTGATACGTCTCCAATGTATCCATAATTTATGAAGTATTCATGTTGTCATATTATCATTCTTGGATGTTTTACAATCATTTTATCTCAACTTTATATCATTTTTTGGGACTAACCTATTGACCCAGTGCCCAGTGCTAGTTGCTGTTTTTTGCTTGTTTTTTACATGGCAGGAAATCAATATCAAACGGAGTCCAAACACCTCGAAACTTTTTGGAGATCTTTTATGGATCAAAACACCCAGGATGGGCCAGAGCAGCACCTGGGGGCCCAGGCGCGCCCAGGTAGGCTGTGCCCACCTTGGTGCCCTCCCGCACCCCATCTTTACCCTATAAATTCCAAAATATTCCAAAAACCCTCGGGGTTAACCTAGATCAGAAGTTCCACCGTCGCAAGGCCCTGTAGCCACCGAAAACCAATCTAGACCCCGTTCCGGCACCCTGCCGGAGGGGGGAATCATCTCCGATGGCCATCTTCATCATCCCGGCGGCCACCACGATGAGGAGGGAGTAGTCCACCCTCGAGGCTGAGGGTTTGTACCAGTAGCTATGTGTTTAATCTCTCTCTCTCTCTCTCTCATGTTCTTGAGATGTCACGATCTTGATGTATCACGGGCTTTGTTAATAGAGTCGGATCATATGGTGTTTTCCCCTCTCTATCTTGTTGTGATGAATTGAGTTTTTCCCTTTGAGATTTCGTCGTTATCGGGTTGAATACTTTTACGGATTTGAGAACACTTGATATATGTCTTGCAATTGAATAGTCGTGGTGATAATGGGGTATCGTATTGATTCACTTGATATATGTTTTGGCACTCAACTCGCGGATTCCCGTGGTGACATTGGGGTAATCTATGCATAGAGGTTGATGCATGTTCTTGTCTTTGTTTCTCCGGTAGAAATCTTGGGGCACTCTTTGAAGTTCTTTGTGTTGGATTGAGTATTATGAATATGAATTTTCTTTGGTGTTATTTTAGTACGAACTCTAGGATAGATCGAACGGAAAGAATAGCTTTATGTTATTTTAGTACGGACTCTTGAATAGATCAAACGGAAAGAATAGCTTTAAGGTGGTTTCGTACCCTACAAATAATTTATTCTTATGTTCTCCTCTAGATAGGAACTTTGGAGTGATTCTTCATCGCACTTTGAGGGGTGGTTATATGATCCAATTATATTAGCACTGTTGAGAGATTGCACTAGTGAAAGTACGGACCCTAGGCCTTATTTTTAGGCATTGCAATACCGTTTTTGTGCCCGTTTAAATTGCTACCTTGCTGTTTTCATTTATTTAGATTATAAAAATATATTTCTACCATCCATATTACATTTTTATCACCATCTCTTCGCCGAACTAGTGCACCTATAAAATTTGCCATTGTATTGGGTGTGTTGGGGACACACGAGATTTCTTGTATTTGGTTGCAGGATCATTTGAGAGAGACCATCTTTATCCTAAACCTCTCACGGATTGATAAACCTTAGATCATCCACTTGAGGAAAAATTGCTACTGTCCTACAAAACTCTACGCTTGGAGGCCCAACATGTGTCTACAAGAATAAAGTTGCGTAGTAGACATCAGGTTAGTTCACAATAATGATATAAAATTGCATATAAAGCATCTAAGATTGATAATATAATAGCATGAAACAATAAAAAATATAGATACGTTGAAGACGTACCACCCCTTGGTGTGTTCAAGACGTAATCCTCCGAAGACTTGGCGCATACTCCAAGACATATTTTAATCATCGACATGTTTATCCCTAGATGCAACTAGCCTGCATGTAACCGTAGGTAGACCCGTCGTCTATGTAAGCAGAGGGATTTTAGACCATAAGGTAGAGAATCATACATTCACATGCGGTCTCGGGGTAGACCATCATGTACTTTGTGCTCCATCCACACAATATAAACAAGAGAAAGAGTAGGGTTTTCCTCTTCGAGAGGGCCCAGACCTGGGTAAACAACGTGTCCCTTGTTCATCCTGTCACCACCTTGCTAAGATCAGCAGCTTGGGACCCCCTACCCGAGATCTGCCGGATTTAATCCCAACAACGACATAACTGTATTCCTGCTATAAATTTTGATAACATATTGTGGAATGGCAGTGCCACGCTTCTCAATGTAAGCTTTAAAACTGAGACTGGTAGTATCAGGATTCGGTTTTTAAAATCAGCGAGAAATTTTCCTTTATGAGATTGCTACTTGCTCCAATAGTCAAGTCTTTCCTACAAAATCATGTTAATTCAAGACCTTTTTGTTATTCTAACTCTTTAGTTCTTAATAAACATTCTATACTAAGAATAACTAATAGAAGAGCTCATCTATATTCTTTCTTATTTCCATTTTTAATAGGGATTCCCGCTATTCGAATGATTTGGTTTATTGTTCAAATCCTCACTAGTTTTCACTTGTGAAGTAAGTCCCAAGTCTGAACTATTTTTTGAAAGCATAAAGACTCATTTCTCAGATGATCAATGGGTCATTTGTAAGAGTTTGAGAAATAAAATTAGGGATCATAGAGTCCCAGAACACAGAACATTTTCTGCTAAAAGAATTCTTCAACAACTTCATTTTCTTCCCAGAGACAGTGACATATGATATTTTGCAAAATCCGGGGCTACCTCCTTGCACTATAGTACTATAGCCATGACAGAACCCACATGGTCGCCTCCCTGCTGAACTGCCTCCATCGCAAAACTGTTGTCAGATTCTATCACCAACTTAGTACACCCGATTCCCTGCTAAGTATAATCTATTTCTGATCATTGTTATCTCTGTGGCATCAACATGACTGATATGTGGAAGGAACCAATTAGCTGTAGCTATAAAGTTACCTTTTCCGTCGCGGGCAATCGCGCATGTAGCACCTGAAAGTGTTCCATATTGGAATGTTGCATCTACATTAATTCCAATTACATCATGATTTAAGCAATCTGAACTATTTTATTTACCAAGCAACCATTATTTTTCTTCCAAGACTATTTTTTTGTTAATCTAAACTATTTTGAAAAATCCTTTTTAACAGGGGCCAAGGTACAAGCTTGCCTATTTTCACATGACAGTTCTTCAATGTAACAAGGGAATGATCAATTTTTGTTCCAAGCGCTCGTACTTTCAGTCTTTTGAAAATATTTCACAGTTTTAATACGTTCGATATAAAACTTTGTTTGTAAGTTCATTTGCCATATATCAACACAGTTTGTTTAAGACTTTGGAAAATATATTCTATTTCCGTATTTGCTTTATTTCATTATTTAAATTTTTTGTTCTTCCTTCTGAAAAGGGAATAAATTAGTTCTAAATTGATTCTACCCAATAATTTTTTCCTAATTGTGTTAATTCTGCTAAAAGAAGTTAAACCTCTACTATTTTCTCGACTAGTTAAGAAAACAAGATTTTGAAAACAGTTGTCGAAACAGCAACCAACTACAATTCGCAAAAAAAAGTTGAAACAGTGTAGCGAGCAACTGGGCTTAGTACTCCCTGTGCATATCCACACTTTCGGGTAGTTGCTCAGCCCGTTCTGGGCCTTCCTTTACTAAATCTATTAATAGTTGCACTTTTCGACATATGCCTTTATTTGGGCATTGGTTGTAGGCATCCCCTTCTTTTCAAGGAATTTCTGCGCCCGGTTCCTGATCAAGAGTTGAAAAAATCAGAATATGATGCTTGCTACTTCAGCAGTAGGGCATGTTGATCTGCACAGAACATACTAAGCCGGGCCATTGGACACTATTGGGCCGTGACACCTCCATTAAAAGGCCTGCCACGGGCGTGTATAGTACAAAAGAAAAAGAAAAACAAGTTGGAGTCAGACGGACACCTTGTCTTCCCGGGGATAAAAGGTGAGAGCCCCTCGTCAAAAATAAAAGAAAGGAAGAAAAAAGACACAACAGATCGATTAAGCGGATGCAATAGCGGTAGAGAGGAAACCCTAAGCAAGAAACCCTGGTCGATTGAGCGGCGCACCGGAGATGGAGCTCATCGACAGCGGGTTGGCACTGATGGAGATCTCCATGGGCGAGTCCAGTACAAAGACGAGCATGAAGAGCATTAGAGAGGCGGAGCAAACCAATCTGAGGCGCATCAGAGAGTCGCAGGAGAGGATCCGGAGGAGGCAGGAGCAACTTGTTCGCGATCCACAGCCACCTCTTCGCTACGAGTTTGAGAAGGCTCCTACAGATGAGCAGGAGGCTGAGGACTACCGTCAAATGTGGGAGATGCGCTTTCGCCACAATTTCGGTTCAATCGACGCGGAAAGTAAGAAATTCTTCACATGATTTTATCTCCCCATGAATTGCCTTTGCGATTTCTTGAGATCGACGCGTGAAATCCACTTCGCTATGTGATTTCTTGAGATTGATGCAGAAACATAAGAAAAGCGATATTTTTATTGAATGTTTTAACTAGGATATGTCTGAGAACTAGATCAATTTGAGAAAAGAGTCTGAGAACTAGATTTATTTCATATCCCAATTATATTGTTAGAGTAGAGACATTAATTGTGTTATATGGAATTGGATACCAATCCAACATATCGTTACCATGGATGGTTGAGCTAGTATTATATGTTTCAACTGGGATTTATTGTAGAATCAATTCTTCTGGAAAATTGACAACAAATCCAGTCCATAACATATATTGGGAGCAGAGAAACCTCATTGGCTTTGCATATCGAACTAGGAGCAGGATATCGTAGTATTAACGACCCTTGATGCATTCATATCCTATTCCTATCTTATTACCCTGGTCTCTGGATGAGATTATGTTGAACTTCTTTTCTGGCAACAAGCTAGTATTGCTATCCACTATATCTATCACTTAATTTAAATAATTTTTGAATGTTTATTAACTTAGCTTCTTCCATGCAGCTTCTCTTGGTCCCGTTTGCTGTACAACCGAAACCAACCCAGCAGATGCTCTTCCGGAGAGTTGCATGCAGATCTTCCCCATCAAAGTCACTGACCTAAACAATGATCTCAGCTTGCCACTGGAGGTTCATGGCTTTGTTGCTGCCAGGGACTCGGTAGATCGTAAACGCAACTATCTCTTCAGATGCACCAGGGATAACTGCCAAACCCTCACTCCAAAGGTGAGTTAGTGCGACCTTCATAATTTTCATACATGTCGCTCTTGATTCATTGCATATCCCGGTACACCGCCGGAGGCATTCATATAGAGTCATATCTTTTTCTAGCTTTGAGTTGTAATTCTTGAGTTGTAAATCCATAAAAGTGTGATGATCTTCATTATTAGAGCATTGTCCGAGTGAGGAAAGGATGATGGAGACTATGATTCCCCCACAAGTCGGGATGAGACTTTGGACTTTACAAAAAAAGGCAAAAGGAAAAAAAAGAGAAAAAGAAAAAAAGGAGAGAAGAAAAAAAAGAAAGAAAAAATAAAATGAGAGAAAAAGAGAGAAGGGACAATGCTACTATCTCTTTTTCCACACTTGTGCTTTAAAGTAGCACCATGATCTTCATGATAGAGAGTCTCCTATGTTGTGAATTGCATATACTAGTGGGAATTTTTCATTATAGAACTTGGCTTGTATATTCCAATGATGGGCTTCCTCAAAATGCCCTAGGTCTTCGTGAGCAAGCAAGTTGGATGCACACCCACTTAGTTTCTTTTTGTTGAGCTTTCATATATTTATAGTTCTAGTGCACCCGTTGCATGGCAATCCCTACTCACTCACATTGATATCTATTAATGGGCATCTCCATAGCCCGTTGATACGCCTAGTTGATGTGAGACTATCTTCTCCTTTTTTGTCTTCTCCACAACCACCATTCTATTCCACATATAGTGCTATGTCCATGGCTCACGCTCATGTATTGCGTGAAAGTTGAAAAAGTTTGAGATTACTAAAGTATGAAACAATTGCTTGGCTTGTCATCAGGGTTGTGCATGATTAAATACTTTGTGTGATGAAGATAGAGCAACAGCCAGACTATATGATTTTGTAGGGATAACTTTCTTTGGCCATGTTATTTTGAGAAGACATGATTACTTTGATTAGTATGCTTGAAGTATCACTATTTCTTATGTCAACATGAACTTTTATTTTAAATCATTTGGATCTAAACATTCATGCCACGATAAAGAAAATTACATTGAGAATTATGCTAGGTAGCATTCCACATCAAAAATTCTGTTTTTATCATTTACTACTCGAGGACAAGCAGGAATTAAGCTTGGGGATGCTTGATACGTCTCCAACGTATCTATAATTTTTGATTGTTCCATGCTATTATATTACCCCTTTTGGATGTTTATGGGCTTTATTTTACACATTTATATCATTTTCGGGACTAACCTATTAACCGGAGGCCCAACCCATATTGCTGTTTTATTGCCTGTTTCAGTATTTCGAAGAAAAGGAATATCAAACGGAGTCCAAACGGAATGAAACCTTCGGCAGCGTGATTTTTGGAAAGATTATGATCTAGGAGACTTGGAGTGCAAGCCAGGGGAGCATCAAGGAAGCCACGAGACAGGGGGTGCGCCCACCACCCTAGGCGCGCCCTACCCTCTCATGGGCCCCTTGAGGGTCCCCCGACCGACTTCTTTCGCCTATATAAGCCTACGTACCCTAAAAACATCAAAACAGAAGATAGATCGAGAGTTCCGCCGCCGCAAGCCTCTGTAACCACCAAAAACCTCTCGAGAGCCCGTTCCGGCACCCTGCCGGAGGGGGAACCCATCACCGGTGGCCATCTTCATCATCCCTGCGCTCTCCATGATGAGGAGGGAGTAGTTCACCCTCAGGGCTGAGGGTATGTACCAGTAGCTATGTGTTTGATCTCTCTCTCTTCTCGTGTTCTCTCTATGGCACGATCTTGATGTATCGTGAGCTTTGCTATTATAGTTGGATCTTATGATGTTTCTCCCCCTCTACTCTCTTGTGATGAATTGAGTTTTCCTCTTGAAGTTATCTTATCGGATTGAGTCTTTAATGATTTGAGAACACTTGATGTATGACTTGTCGTGCTTATCTGTGGTGACAATGGGATTTCATGTGCCACTTGATGTATGTTTTAGTGATCAACTTGCGGGTTCCGCCCATGAATCTATGCATAGGGGTTGGCACACATTTTAGTCTTGACTCTCCGGTAGAAACTTTGGGGCACTCTTTGAAGTACTTTGTGTTGGTTGGATGAATCTGAGATTGTGTGACGCATATCATATAATCATGCCCACGGATACTTGAGGTGACAATGGAGTATCTAGGTGACATTAGGGTTTTGGTTGATTTGTGTCTTAAGGTGTTATTCTAGTACGAACTCTTGAATATATTGATCCGAAAGAATAACTTTGAGGTGGTTTCGTACCCTACCATAATCTCTTCGTTTGTTCTCCGCTATTAGTGGCCTTGGAGTGACTCTTTGTTGCATGTTGAGGGAATGTTATATGGTCTATCTATGTTATTATTGTTGAGAGAACTCGCACTAGTGAAAGTATGAACCCTATGCCTTGTTTCCTACCATTGCAATACCATTTATGCTCACTTTTATCATTAGTTACCTTGCTGTTTTTATATTTTCATATTACAAAAACCTATATCTACCATCCATATTGCACTTGTATCACCATCTCTTCGCCGAACTAGTGCACCTATACAATCTACCATTGTATTGGGTGTGTTGGGGACACAAGAGACTCTTTGTTATTTGGTTGCAGGGTTGTTTGAGAGAGTCCATCTTCATCCTACGCCTCCTAGGGATTGATAAACCTTAGGTCATCCACTTGAGGGAAATTTGCTACTGTCCTACAAACATGTGCACTTGCAGGCCCAACAACGTCTACAAGAAGAAGGTTGTGTAGTAGACATCAGGGCCCAGCTAGTCAGGTGAGGGGGAGAGGGAGAAGGAAACAGAGGAGGTCGCGGCTTCGCCGGAGCTCACACTGGAGACGAGGGCTCCTTGCCCAAAACGAGAGGAAGGGATCGAGAGAGGGGATGGAGGCGCACCTGCCCGTACCCGTAGCGTAGCTAGGGTGGTCGGACGGCGTCGGAATCGACCTTGCAAGCTGATGCAGAGAGCGGAGGTCGCCGGAGACGAAGACGACAGCGAACAGCGGCGACTCCAGGGGCTCCAACCAGGTGGAACAGCACCACCGGAGAGTGGCAGAGGCCCTGGAAGGGTTGCCCAGGCCTGGGAGGGGCTGGAGCTACCGTGACGACCCGAGAGGATCGCCGGCGAGCTCGAGCTCGGGGAAGGCGGCCCGCGGCCTGCCCGGCCGAGCTACGGTTCTCTACGATGTTGTGGGGTGTGTGGGAGTGGAGGATGGTGCTCGAGGAGGCTGGGGGTGGCTCCATTTATAGGCGAGCAGCGAGGGGGGATTGGGCTCCGCCGTTGACACCTGGACACGGCGCCCAGCGATGAGCAGCGTCAGTGAGAGGGGGAGAAGGCGATGCAACTCACGCGGGGATTGTGGCCGAACATGGACGAGCACAGGATCGAGAGGAAGGCGACGAGCACAGTGCAGACCACACTATTGCGTTGGCCGGACCATGCCCGTGCTCGCTGCAGCGAGCTCCGACGTTGGCGAGTGCCAGGGGAGAGTTAAGGGGGTTTGGACGAAGATGGTGGCGAGGTTTGGCACGCTTTGGCAGTCGGGGAAGCGAGCACACGCGAAACAGAGCGCTCGGCGGCACCCTGAGCGCATCGACACGCAGGCTGTCATCGTGTACACACATGGTCACCGCGTGAACTTTGCCCCCAGGCCGACCTACGTCCAAAGTTCATGTCTGGCTTGTTGTTCGTGGTAGTTTTGAAGATTACCACGATTTGGTTTGGACCCAGACGCAGTAGAAAAGATTTCGCAAGCCAAGTAAGTTTCTGATCAGTAACTTTGAGAGTTACTGAGGTCAAACGGCTGGGAGTTTGGGGTTGGGTTTTGGAGGCTAGCAATCATCTACTAAGGTGATGGCGCACAAGAAAAATCAGCCTCATTGGAGCAAGTAAAATGGTAGTTGTTGTAGAAACCTCCATTTCTGTCCAGAACAGAAAACATTTTTTGTAGCAAAAATATTCCAAAAAGTGGTGCAATATTTTTGCTTAGGAAGGTGCCGTAGGGTTCAAAGAATATTTGTGAATCTTCTCAGATTTTTGTGGGCAAGAAAAATTGGGGTTGCTTTGGAGCACATTGAACTAGCTAGGGTTTAAGGGAAGGACATGAATATTTTTCATTAAGGAAAAATATTCCAAATATTATTATGAGGTGAACTAGAGAGGAAATGATGATTAGAGAGGGAGATGAGGCACTTGGGTGAAAGCCAAGGGTACCCAAGTGTTTAGGTCCACATGAAAAGATTCAAAAAAAACTCCAAATTTCAAAATCAATTCAAATGAAAATCAGGCAAATAAAAGAGGGCAAAAACCAGGCTGTCACAGAATATATTTTGAGTGAAACCTAACACGAGTATATTTTTAGTGATATATACACCAAACTAGAGTGTTTTTCTTTCAAGTTTGTGAACATGTATTATTCTATTTCGGATCTGTTGCAACACACGGGCACATTGCTAGTAAGAGTAGAGAAAAGGATGAACGAGGGAAGGCCTTATTTGCAAATGTGGAGAGGGGTGTGGGTATCTTTTTGCAAAATTGTCATAGTTTCCTTCCTGTTCGTTAGATATAAATCCGACGGCCTATATTGCAGGATGGCACACACACCATCATCACCAACTATGTTTTCTACTCCCTCCGTTCCTAAATATTTTCTTTTTAGAGATTTCAACAAGTGACTACATACGGTGCAAAATGAGTGAATCTACATTCTAAAATATGTCTACATACACATCCGTATGTGGTAGTCCATTTGAAATCTGAAAAAGACAAATATTTAGGAACGGATGGAGTATAAGAGTAGACATGAAGATATATCTCCAGCATGGTCTACAACAAAAATGTGTTGGACTAGTTAGCGCCGGATGCTCGCAACGCGATGACCTGAGTTCGAATTCTGTCTTTAACTTTTTTTTATTATATATTATTTATTTAATATATACTTCTTTCGCTACTTTACTGACAGTGGAACCCACAGAGTACTTAGAATACAATATTAAGGATGGACTTGTTTCTTTTTAACTTTCTGTACGAAGTTGTAGCCACCCTGCAAGTCACGTGTAAACTGTACATGCAATTATCTTTTTATAGAGGGAGAATCATACACGCAATTAACTCAAATGGATTGGATGTGACTCTATTATTTCCAGCATAAGAGCATCTCCAACGGCAGCCGGCAAATTTCCTCCCGCTTCCTTCCGTGGAGGACGACATCAAATGCCAGCGGCATACATTTTCGCAACTCTAACCAACCAGATGAAATTCGTGCAAAAACGGATTGTTTTCATATAATCATGCATGATTTCGTATAAAAAAGCCGGATCTTCATATAAACATGATGGATTTCATTACATTTACATGAACTAAGCGGTGCTAATCCGGCTCTCTTGGTATAATTAATACTCCCTCCATCCGGAAATACTTGTCCTAGAAATGGATGTATCTAGACTTATTTAGTTATAGATACATCCAATTTATCCATTCTTAGAACAAATATTTCCCGCCAGCCGGAGAGGGAGTACCTAATCTAAATGGCCTCCCGCGGATCCCATTGTCTTCCTCATGTCCGGAAGACACTTGTGGGATCGACAAAGGTCCTCGGAAGAGACGAAGCAGCAAAGAAACCACCTGAATGCACAGTCGTCGCCTCGGTGGTGGCCTTCATGAGACCCAAGTGGCAGCAGCCTCCCGTGTTCTACTTCTCCTCGATGATAGCGGCGGATATGGAGAAGCGGGCCATCGACTCGTCGCTCTCCATGCACCCGGCTTCTGACACTGCCTGCATGGCGTTGTCGCGGGCACGGGAGTGCACCCACAGACACAGGAGGCACGGCCACTGCAGACACTGGTGGCGCAGTACGACGCGGCAGCGACGACGCCCGTACTGGCATGCTCGCTGTCGTGCCAGCGTGGAGCAACTCGCCACTCCTCATCGAGCTGAACTGGAGTGGCGAGTTGCTGAACCACACGCCGGATTGGGGCGGCAACTGGCTCTATCGGGCCAAGCGAGGTTGATGAAGCATCGAGCG
Organism: Triticum aestivum; assembly: GCF_018294505.1. Classification (NCBI taxonomy): domain Eukaryota; kingdom Viridiplantae; phylum Streptophyta; class Magnoliopsida; order Poales; family Poaceae; genus Triticum; species Triticum aestivum. Next base: position 619,726,290 of record NC_057798.1, read on the forward strand.
GCCTCGCCCATATTCGGAGGGCTCGGCGGGCCACCCAGCCGGGTAGTATGCCGGAGAACGGCTCCTCGGAAGCCATCGGAAGAGTGGAGAAAATGGTGAAGGAGGAGATGGGGGAGCGGCGAAGGGGTGCGATTCTTGCCCGCTGTCTGTCTAGCCTCATTTAAATAGAGGGTGGACGGTAGGAGCTTGGCCGGCATCTGGCCTCGTTTAAACTGAGGGCAGACGGGATTCTGAGCTCGGTCGGTGTTGTGTTTAGTTCCGGCCCGCTCATGAATGGACGTGTGGCTAGAGTAGGTTTCTCGGTTTGCATGCGGGTTTAACAGAGGGGTTTGATGGAGGCGAGGAGGCGTGTTCAGTGATACGTCCATTTTGCATCATGCTTTTATATTGATATTTATTGCATGGGCTGTTATTACACGTTATGTCACAATACTTATGACTATTCTCTCTTATTTTACAAGGTTTACATGAAGAGGGAGAATGCCGGCAGCTGGAATTCTGGGCTAGAAAAGGAGCAAATATTAGAGACCTATTCTGCACAGCTCCGAAAGTCCTAAATGTTCACGGAAGTCATTTTTGGAATTAATAAAAAATACTGAGTGAAGAAAATACCAGAGGGGGCCACACCCTGGCCACGAGGGTGGGAGGCGCGCCCCCTGCCTCGTGAGCCCCCTGGCAGGCCTCCGGTGCCCATCTTCTGCTATATGAAGTCTTTTACCCTGGAAAAAATCATAAGCAAGCTTTCGGGAAGAAACTCCACCGCCACGAGGCGGAACCTTGGCGGAACCAATCGAGGGCTCCAGCGGAGCTGTTCTGCCGGGGAAACTTCCCTCCGTGAGGGGGAAATCATCGCCATCGTCACCACCAACGATCCTCTCATCAGGAGGGGGTCAATCTCCATCAACATCTTCACCAGCACCATCTCCTCTCAAACCCTAGTTCATCTCTTGTATCCAATCTTTGTCCCAAAGCCTCAGATTGGTACCTGTGGGTTGCTAGTAGTGTTGATTACTCCTTGTAGTTGATGCTAGTTGGTTTATTTGGTGGAAGATCATATGTTCAGATCCATTATGCATATTAATACCCCTCTGATTATGAACATGAATATGCTTTGTGAGTAGTTACGTTTGTTCCTGAGGACATGGGAGAAGTCTTGCTATTAGTAGTCATGTGAATTTGGTATTCGTTCGATATTTTGATGAGATGTATGGTGTCTTTCCTCTAGTGGTGTCATGTGAATGCGACTACATGACACTTCACCATTATTTGGGCCTAGAGGAAGGCATTGGGAAGTAATAAGTAGATGATGGGTTGCTAGAGTGACAGAAGCTTAAACCCTAGTTTATGTGTTGCTTCGTAAGGGGCTGATTTGGATCCATATGTTTCATGCTATGGTTAGGTTTACCTTAATACTTCTTTTGTAGTTGAGGATGCTTGCAATAGGAGTTAATCATAAGTGGGATGCTTGTCCAAGTAAGGGCAGCACCCAAGCACCGGTCCACCAACATACCAAATTATCAAAGTAACGAACGTGAATCATATGAGCGTGATGAAAACTAGCTTGACGATAATTCCGATGTGTCCTCGGGAGCGCTTTTCTCTATATAAGAGTTTGTCCAGGCTTGTCCTTTGCTACAAAAAGGATTGGGCCATCTTGCTGCACTTTATTTACACTTGTTACTTGTTACCCGTTACAAATTACCTTATCACAAAACTATCTGTTACCGATAATTTCAGTGCTTGCAGAGAATACCTTACTGAAAACCGCTTGTCATTTCCTTCTGCTCCTCATTGGGTTTGACACTTTTACTTATAGAAAGGACTATGATAGATCCCCTATACTTGTGGGTCATCAAGACTCTTTTCTGGCGCCGTTGCCGGGGAGTGAAGCGCCTTTGGTAGGTGGAATTTGGTAAGGAAAAATTTATATAGTGTGCTGAAATTTACTGTCACTTGTTACTATGGAAAGTAATCCTCTGAGGGGCTTGTTCGGGGTATCTTCACCCCGACCAGTAGAGCAAATAGTTGCTCCTCAACCTACTGAACCTACTGAAAATGTCTACTTTGAAATTCCTTCGGGTATGATAGATAAACTGCTAGCTAATCCTTTTGCAGGATATGGAACATTGCATCCCGATTTACACTTAATCTATGTGGATGAAGTTTGTGGATTATTTAAGCTTGCAGGTATGCCCGATGATGTTATCAAGAAGAAGGTCTTCCCTTTATCTTTGAAGGGAGAGGCAGTGACATGGTATAGGCTATGTGATGATATGGGATCGTGGAACTACAAATGATTGAAATTGGAATTTCATCAGAAGTTTTATCCTATGCATCTTGTTCGTCGTGATCGTAATTATATATATAATTTTTGGCCTTGCGAAGGAGAAAGCATCGCTCAAGCTTGGGGGAGGCTTAAGTCAATGTTATATTCATGCCCCAATCATGAGCTCTCAAGAGAAATGATTATTCAAAAAATTTATGTTCGGTTTTCTTGTAATAATCAATCCATGCTCGATACTTCTTGTGTTGGCTCCTTTATGATGAAGACTATTGAATTCAAATGGGATTTATTGGAAAGAATTAAACGCAACTCTGAAGATTGGGACCTCGCTGAAGGTAAAGAGTCAGGTATAACACCTAAGTTTGATTGTGTTAAATATTTTATGGATACTGATGCTTTCCGTGAATTTAGCACTAAATATGGACTTGACTCTGAGATAGTAGCTTGTTTCTGTGAATCCTTTGCTACTCATGTTGATCTCCCTAAGGAGAAGTGGTTTAAATATAATCCTCCCATAGAAGTAAAAATAGTTGTACCTATTAAAGTTGAAGAAAAGACTATCACTTATGATGATCCTGTTGTTCCTACTTCTTATGTTGAGAAACCACCTTTCCCTGTTAGAATAAAGGATCATGCTAAGGCTTCAACTGCTGTCAACAAAAGTAATATTAGGACACAGAAACCCCCTGAGCAAGTTAAAGTTGAACCTAATATTGCTATGGTTAAAGATCTCTTGGCTGATAATATTGATGGGCATGTTATTTATTTTTGTGAGGAAACTGCTAGAATTGATAAGCCTGGTGCTAAAGATAAACATAGACCTGTTATAGGCATGCATGTTATCTCTGTTAAAATAGGAGATCATTGTTATCATGGCTTATGTGATATGGGTGCTAGTGTTAGTGCAATACCTCATTCCTTATACAAAAAAATTATGCATGATATTGCACCTGCTGAGATAGAAGAAATTGATGTCACAATTAAGCTTGCCAATAGAGATACTATTTCACCGATTGGAATTGTTAGAGATGTTGAAGTCTTGTGTGGAAAGGTTAAATATCCTGCTGATTTTCTTGTTCTTGGTTCCCCACAAGATAGCTTTTGTCCCATTATATTTGGTAGACCCTTCTTGAACATTGTTAATGCTGGGATAGACTGCGAAAAGGATGTTGTTACTATTGGTTTGGGTGATATGTCTCATGAGTTTAATTTTGCTAAATTTCGTAGACAACCCCGTGATGAAGAATTGCCTAGTAAAGATGAAATTATTGGTCTTGCTTCTATTGTCGTGCCTCCTAATGATCCTTTAGAACAATATTTGCTCGACCATGAAAATGATATGTTTATGAATGAAAGAAGGGAAATAGATGAAGTATTATTTAAACAGGGACCCATTCTGAAACAAACTTTCCTGTTGAAATCCTAGGGGATCCTCCTCCACCCAAGGGTGATCCCGTGTTTGAGCTTAAACCATTGCCTGGTACTATTAAATATGCTTATCTTGATGAAAAGAAGATATATCATGTTATTATTAGTGCTAACCTTTCAGAGCATGAAGAAGAGAAATTATTGAAAACTCTGAAGAAGCACCGTGCTGCTATTGGATATACTCTTGATGATCTTAAGGGAATTAGTCCCACTCTATGTAAACACAAAATAAATTTGGAGAAAGACGCCAAACCAGTTATTGATCATCAACGACGGCTAAATCCTAAGATGAAAGAAGTGGTAAGAAAGGAAATATTAAAGCTCCTTAAGGCAGGTATAATTTATCCTGTTGCTGATAGTCAGTGGGTAAATCCTGTCCATTGTGTCCCTAAGAAGGGAGGTATTACCGTCGTTCCTAATGATAAACATGAATTGATCCTGCAAAGAATTATTATAGGTTATAGGATGGTAATTGATTTTCGCAAATTAAATAAAGCTACTAAAAAAGATCATTACCCCTTGCCTTTCATTGATCAAATGCTAGAAAGATTATCCAAACATACACATTTTTGCTTTCTAGATGGTTACTCTGGTTTCTCTCAAATACATGTGTCAGCTGATGATCAAGCAAAGACCACTTTTACTTGCCCTTTCAGTACCTTTGCTTATAGACGTATGCCTTTTGGTTTATGTAATGACCTGCTACCTTTCAAAGATGCATGATGGCTATATTCTCTGACTTTTGTGAAAAGATTTGTGAGGTTTTCATGGATGATTTCTCCGTTTATGGATCCTCTTTGGATGATTGCTTGAGCTACCTTGATCGAGTTTTGCAGAGATATGAAGAAACTAATCCTGTCTTGAACTGGGAGAAGTCCCACTTTATGGTTAATTAAGATATTGTCTTGGGGCATAAAATTTCTGAAAGATGTATTGAAGTTGATAAAGCTAAAGTTGATGCTATTGAAAAGATGCCGTGTCCTAAAGACATCAAAGGTATAGAAGTTTTCTAGGTCATGCCGGTTTTTATAGGAGGTTCATTAAGGAATTTTCAAAAATTTCTCGGCCTCTGACTAATCTATTACAAAAATATATACCTTTTGTCTTTGATGATGATTGTGTAGAAGCATTTGAAATACTTAAGAAAGCATTGATTTCTGCACCTATTGTTCAGCCACCTGATTGGAATTTACCTTTCGAAATTATGCGTGATGCTAGTGATTATGTTGTAGGTGCTATTCTAGGACAAAGAGTTGATAAGAAATTAAATGTTATTCAATATGCTAGTAAAACTCTAGACAGTGCTCAGAGAAATTATGCTACTACTGAAAAAGAATTCTTAGCAGTTGTATTTGCTTGTGATAAGTTCAGACCTTATATTGTTGATTCTAAAGTAACTATTCACACTGATCATGCTGCTATTAAATACCTTATGGAAAAGAAATATGCTGAACCTAGACTTATTATATGGGTTCTCTTGCTACTAGAATTTGATTTGCATATTATTGATAGAAAGGGAGCTGAGAACCCCGTTGCAGACAACTTGTCTAGGTTAGAGAATGTTCTTGATGACCCACTACCTATTGACGATAGTTTTCCTGATGAACAATTAAATGTCATAAATGCTTCTCGTACTGCTCCATGGTATGCTGATTATGCTAATTACATTGTTGCTAAATTTATACCACCTAGTTTCACATACCAGCAAAAGAAAAAGTTTTTCTATGATTTGAGACATTACTTCTGGGATGACCCACATCTTTGTAAAGAAGGAGTAGATGGTGTTATTAGACATTGTGTACCTGAGCATGAACAGGAACAGATCCTACGCAAGTGTCACTCCGAAGCTTATGGAGGACACCACGCTGGATATAGAACTGCACATAAGGTATTGCAATCCGGTTTTTATTGGCCTGCTCTCTTCAAGGATGCTCGTAAGTGAAGGAAATATGCCCTAGAGGCAATAATAAAGTTATTATTTATTTCCTCATATCATGATAAATGTTTATTATTCATGCTAGAATTGTATTAACCGGAAACATGATACATGTGTGAATACATAGACAAAACTATAGTCACTAGTATGCCTCTACTTTACTAGCTCATTAATCAAAGATGGTTATGTTTCCTAACCATAGACATGTGTTGTCATTTGATTAGTGGGATCACATCATTAGAAGAATGATGTGATTGACGTGACCCATTCCGTTAGCCTAGCACTTGATCATTTAGTATATTGCTATTGCTTTCTTCATGACTTATACATGTTCCTGTAACTATGAGAATTATGTAACTCCCGTTTACCGGAGGAACACTTTGGGTACTACCAAACGTCACAACGTAACTGGGTGATTATAAAGGAGTACTACAGGTGTCTCCGAAGGTACATGTTGAGTTGACGTATTTCGAGATTAGGTTTTGTCACTCCGATTGTCGGAGAGGTATCTCTGGGCCCTCTCGGTAATGCACATCACTATAAGCCTTGCAAGCAATGTAACCAATGAGTTGGTTACGGGATGAAGCATTACATAACGAGTAAAGAGACTTGCCAGTAACGAGATTGAACTAGGTATTGGATACCGACGATCGAATCTCGGGCAAGTAACATACCGATGACAAAGGGAACAACGTATGTTGTTATGTGGTTTGACCGATAAAGATCTTCGTAGAATATGTAGGAACCAATATGGGCATCCAGGTCCCGCTATTGGTTATTGACCAAGAATGGTTCTAGGTCATGTCTACATAGTTCTTGAACCCGTAGGGTCCGCACGCTTAACGTTATGATGACAGTTTTATTATGAGTTTATAAGTTTTGATGTACCGAAGTTTGTTCGGAGTCCCGGATGTGATCACGGACATGACGAGGAGTCTCGAAATGGTCGAGACATAAAGATTGATATATTGGAAGCCTATGTTTGGACATCGGAATGGTTTCGGGTGAAATCGGGATTTTACCGGAACACCGGGGGGTTATCGGAACCCTCTCGGGGGATAATGGGCCTTAGTGGGCCAAGAGGGAGAAGAGGAGGGCCGGCCAGGGCAGGCCGCGCGCCCCCTCCCCCCTAGTCCGAATAGGACAAGGAAGGGGGGCGGCGCCCCCCTTTCCTCTTTCCCCTTTCCCCTTTCCTTCTCCACCAAGGCAAGAGGGGGGAGTCCGACTCCAAGTGGGAGTAGGACTCCTCCAGGCGCACCCCTAAGGGGCCGGCCGCATCTCCCCCCTCCCTCCTTTATATACGGGGGCGGGGGGCACCCCATAGACACACAAGTTGATCTATGGATCGTTCCTTAGCCGTGTGCGGTGCCCCCCTCCACCATATTCCACCTCGGTCATATCATCGCGGAGTTTAGTCGAAGCCCTGCGCCGGTAGAACATCATCATCGTCACCACGCCGTCGTGCTGACGGAACTCATCTCCGGAGAACTGCTAGATCGGAGGCCGGAGATCGTCATCAAGCTGAACGTGTGCTGAACTCAGAGGCTCCGTAAGTTCGGTGCTTGGATCGGTCGGATCGTGAAGACGTATGACTACATCAACCGCGTTGTGCTAACGCTTCAGCTTACGGTCTACGAGGGTACGTGGACGAACACTCTCCCCTCTCGTTGCTATACCATCACCATGATCTTGCGTGTGCATAGGAAATTTTTTGAAATTACTACGTTCCCCAAGAGTGGCATCCGAGCCAGGTTTTATGCGTTGATGTTATATGCACGAGTAGAACACAAGTGAGTTGTGGGTGATACAAGTCATACTGCTTACCAGCATGTCATACTTTGGTTCGGCGGTATTGTGAGATGAAGCGGCCCGGACCGACATTACGCGTACGCTTACGCGAGACTGGTTTCACCGTTACGAGCACTCGTGCTTAAAGGTGGCTGGCGGGTGTCTGTCTCTCTCACTTTAGCTGAATCAAGTGTGGCTATGCCCGGTCCTTGCGAAGGTTAAAACAGCACCAACTTGACAAACTATCGTTGTGGTTTTTTATGCGTAGGTAAGAACGGTTCTTGCTAAGCCCATAGCAGCCACGTAAAATTTGCAACAACAAAGTAGAAGACGTCTAACTTGTTTTTGCAGGGCATGTTGTGATGTGATATGGTCAAGACGTGATGCTATATTTTATTGTATGAGATGATCATGTTTTGTACCCGAAGTTATCGGCAACTGGCAGGAGCCATATGGTTGTCGCTTTATTGTATGAAATGCAAACGCCCTGTAATTGCTTTACTTTATCACTAAGCGGTAGCGATAGTCGTAGAAGCAATAGATGGTGTAACGACAACGATGCTACAATGGAGATCAAGGTGTCGCGCTGGTGATGATGGTGATCATGACGGTGCTTCGAAGATGGAGATCACAAGCACAAGATGATGATGGCCATATCATATCACTTATATTGATTGCATGTGATGTTTATCCTTTATGCATCTTATCTTGCTTTGATTGACGGTAGCATTTTAAGATGATCTCTCACTAATTATCAAGAAGTGTTCTCCCTGAGTATGCACCGTTGCGAAAGTTCTTCGTGCTGAGACACCACGTGATGATCGGGTGTGATAGGCTCTACGTTCAAATACAACGGGTGCAAAACAGTTGCACACGCGGAATACTCAGGTTATACTTGACGAGCCTAGCATATACAGATATGGCCTCGGAACACGGAGACCGAAAGGTCGAACGTGAATCATATAGTAGATATGATCAACATAGCGATGTTCACCATTGAAACTACTCCATCTCACGTGATGATCGGACATGGTTTAGTTGATTTGGATCACGTGATCACTTAGATGACTAGAGAGATGTCTGTCTAAGTGGGAGTTCTTAAGTAATATGATTAATTGAACTTAAATTTATCATGAACTTAGTACCTGATAGTATTTTGATTGTCTATGTTTGTTTGTAGATAGATGGCTCGTGCTGTTGTTCCGTTGAATTTTAATGCGTTCCTTGAGAAAGCAAAGTTGAAAGATGACGGCAGCAATTACACGGACTGGGTCCGTAACCTGAGGATTATCCTCATTGCTGCACAGAAAAGTTACGTCCTGGAAGCACCGCTGGGTGCCAGGCCTGCTGCTGATGCAACTGACGACGTTAAGAACGTCTGGCAGAGCAAAGCTGATGACTACTCGATAGTTCAGTGTGCCATGCTTTACGGCTTAGAACCGGGTCTTCAACGACGTTTTAAACGTCATGGAGCATATGAGATGTTCCAGGAGTTGAAGTTAATATTTCAAGCAAATGCCAGGATTGAGAGATATGAAGTCTCCAATAAGTTCTACAGCTGCAAGATGGAGGAGAATAGTTCTGTCAGTGAACACATACTCAAAATGTCTGGGTATAATAATCACTTGATTCAACCGGGAGTTAATCTTCCCGATGATAGTGTCATTGACAGAATTCTCCAATCACTGCCACCAAGCTACAAGAGCTTCGTGATGAACTATAATATGCAAGGGATGAACAAGACTATTCCCGAGCTCTTCGCAATGCTGAAAGCTGCGGAGGTAGAAATCAACAAGGAGCATCAAGTGTTGATGGTTAACAAAACCAGCAGTTTCAAGAAGAAGGGCAAAGGGAAGAAGAAGGGGAACTTCAAAAAGAACGGCAAGCAAGTTGCTGCTCAAGAGAAGAAACCCAAGTCTGGACCTAAGCCTGAAACTGAGTGCTTCTACTGCAAGCAGACTGGACACTGGAAGCGGAACTGCCCCAAGTATTTGGCGGATAAGAAGGATGGCAAAGTGAACAAAGGTATATGTGATATACATGTTATTGATGTGTACCTTACTAATGCTCATAGTAGCACCTGGGTATTTGATACTGGTTCTGTTGCTAATATTTGCAACTCGAAACAGGGACTACGGATTAAGCGAAGATTGGCTAAGGACGAGGTGACGATGCGCGTGGGAAATGGTTCCAAAGTCGATGTGATCGCAGTCGGCACGCTACCTCTACATCTACCATCGGGATTAGTTTTAGACCTAAATAATTGTTATTTGGTGCCAGCGTTGAGCATGAACATTATATTTGGATCTTGTTTAATGCAAGACGGTTATTCATTTAAATCAGAGAATAATGGTTGTTCTATTTATATGAGTAATATCTTTTATGGTCATGCACCCTTGAAGAATGGTCTATTTTTATTGAATCTTGATAGTAGTGATACACATATTCATAGTGTTGAAACCAAAAGATGCACAGTTGATAACGATAGTGCAACTTATTTGTGGCACTGCCGTTTAGGTCATATCTGTGTAAAGCGCATGAAGAAACTCCATACTGATGGGCTTTTGGAATCACTTGATTATGAATCACTTGGTACTTGCGAACCATGCCTTATGGGCAAGATGACTAAAACACCGTTCTCCGGAACTATGGAGCGAGCAACTGATTTATTGGAAATCATACATACTGATGTATGTGGTCCAATGAATGTTGAGGCTCGCGGCAGGTATCGTTATTTTCTCACCTTCACAGATGATTTGAGCAGATATGGGTATATCTACTTAATGAAACACAAGTCTGAAACATTTGAAAAGTTCAAAGAATTTCAGAGTGAAGTGGAAAATCATCGTAACAAGAAAATAAAGTTTCTACGATCTGATTGTGGAGGAGAATATTTGAGTTACGAGTTTGGTCTACACTTGAAACAATGCGGAATAGTTTCGCAACTCACGCCACCTGGAACACCACAACGAAATGGTGTGTCCGAACGTCGTAATCGTACTTTACTGGATATGGTGCGATCTATGATGTCTCTTACTGATTTGCCGCTATCGTTTTGGGGTTATGCTTTAGAGACGGCCGCATTCACGTTAAATAGGGCACCATCAAAATCCGTTGAGACGACGCCTTATGAACTGTGGTTTGGCAAGAAACCAAAGTTGTCGTTTCTTAAAGTTTGGGGCTGCAATGCTTATGTGAAGAAACTTCAACCAGATAAGCTCGAACCCAAATCGGAGAAATGTGTCTTCATAGGATACCCAAAGGAGACTATTGGGTACACCTTCTATCACAGATCTGAGGGCAAGATATTCATTGCTAAAATCGGATCCTTTCTAGAAAAGGAGTTTCTCTCGAAAGAAGTGAGTGGGAGGAAAGTAAAACTTGATGAGATAACTGTATCCACTCCCTTATTGGAAAGTAGTTCATCATAAGAACCGGTTCCTGTGACAACTACACCAATCAGTGAGGAAGCTAATGATATTGATCATGAAACTTCAGATCAAGTTTCTACTGAACCTCGTAGGTCTACCAGAGTAAGATCCGCACCAGAGTGGTACGGTAATCCTATTCTGGAAGTCATGTTACTTGACCATGATGAACCTACGAACTATGAGGAAGCGATGATGAGCCCAGATTCCGCAAAATGGCTAGAGGCCATGAAATCTGAGATGGGATCCATGTATGAAAACAAACTATGGACTTTGGTTGACTTGCCCGATGATCGGCAAGCCATTGAGAATAAATGGATCTTTAAGAAGAAGACTGACGCTGATGGTAATATAACTGTCTATAAAGCTCGACTTGTTGCGAAAGGTTTTCGACAAGTTCAAGGGGTTGACTACGATGAGACTTTCTCACCCGTAGCGATGCTTAAGTCTGTCCGAATCATGTTAGCTATTGTTGCATTTCATGATTATGAAATTTGGCAAATGGATGTCAAGACTGCATTCTTGAATGGATTTCTAGAAGAAGAGTTGTATATGATGCAGCCAGAAGGTTTTGTTGATCCAAAAGGTGCTAATAAAGTGTGCAAGCTCCAGCGATCCATTTATGGACTGGTGCAAGCATCTCGGAGTTGGAATAAACGTTTTGATAGTGTGATCAAAGCATATGGTTTTATGCAGACTTTTGGAGAAGCCTGTATTTACAAAAAAGTGAGTGGGAGCTCTGTAGCATTTCTAATTTTATATGTAGATGACATATTATTAATTGGAAATGATATAGAATTTCTGGATAGCATAAAGGGATACTTGAATAAAAGTTTTTCAATGAAATACCTCGGTGAAGCTGCTTATATATTGGGCATCAAGATCTATAGAGATAGATCAAGACGCTTAATAGGACTTTCACAAAGCACATACCTTGACAAAATTTTTAAAAAGTTCAAAATGGATCAGGCAAAGAAAGGATTCTTACCTATGCTACAAGGTGTGAAGTTGAGTCAAACTCAATGCCCGACCACAGCAGAAGATAGAGAGAAAATGAAAGATGTTCCCTATGCTTCAGCCATAGGCTCTATCATGTATGCAATGCTGTGTACCAGACCTGACGTATGCTTAGCAATAAGCTTGGCAGGAAGGGTACCAAAGTAATCCAGGAGTGGATCACTGGATAGCGGTCAAGAACATCCTGAAATACCTGAAAAGGACCAAGGATATGTTTCTCGTATATGGAGGTGACAAAGAGCTAGTCGTAAATGGTTACGTCGATGCAAGCTTTGACACTGATCCGGACAATTCTAAATCGCAAACCGGATATGTGTTTATATTAAACGGTGGAGTTGTAAGTTGGTGCAGTTCTAAACAAAGCGTCGTAGAAGGATCTACATGTGAAGCGGAGTACATAGCTGCTTCGGAAGCAGCAAATGAAGGAGTCTGGATGAAGGAGTTCATTTCCGATCTAGGTGTCATACCTAGTGCATCGGGACCAATGAAGATCTTCTATGACAATACTGGTGCAATCGCCTTGGCAAAGGAATCCAGATTTCACAAGAGGACCAAGCACATCAAGAGACGCTTCAATTCCATTCGGGACCAAGTCCAAGTGGGAGACATAGAGATTTGCAAGATACATACGGATCTGAATGTTGCAGACCCGTTGACTAAGCCTCTCTCACGAGCAAAACATGATCAGCACCAAGACTCCATGGGTGTTAGAATCATTACTATGTAATCTAGATTATTGACTCTAGTGCAAGTGGGAGACTGAAGGAAATATGCCCTAGAGGCAATAATAAAGTTATTATTTATTTCCTCATATCATGATAAATGTTTATTATTCATGCTAGAATTGTATTAACCGGAAACATGATACATGAGTGAATACATAGACAAAACTATAGTCACTAGTATGCCTCTACTTGACTAGCTCATTAATCAAAGATGGTTATGTTTCCTAACCATAGACATGTGTTGTCATTTGATTAGTGGGATCACATCATTAGAAGAATGATGTGATTGACATGACCCATTCCGTTAGCCTAGCACTTGATCGTTTAGTATATTGCTATTGCTTTCTTCATGACTTATACATGTTCCTGTAACTATGAGAATTATGTAACTCCCGTTTACTGGAGGAACACTTTGGGTACTACCAAACGTCACAACGTAACTGGGTGATTATAAAGGAGTACTACAGGTGTCTCCGAAGGTACATGTTGAGTTGACGTATTTCGAGATTAGGTTTTGTCACTCCGATTGTCGGAGAGGTATCTCTGGGCCCTCTCGGTAATGCACATCACTATAAGCCTTGCAAGCAATGTAACCAATGAGTTGGTTACGGGATGATGCATTACATAACGAGTAAAGAGACTTGCCAGTAACGAGATTGAACTAGGTATTGGATACCGACGATCGAATCTCGGGCAAGTAACATACCGATGACAAAGGGAACAACGTATGTTGTTATGCGGTTTGACCGATAAAGATCTTCGTAGAATATGTGGGAACCAATATGGGCATCCAGGTCCCGCTATTAGTTATTGACCGAGAATGGTTCTAGGTCATGTCTACATAGTTCTTGAACCCGTAGGGTCCGCACGCTTAACGTTACGATGACAGTTTTATTATGAGTTTATAAGTTTTGATGTACCGAAGTTTGTTCGGAGTCCCGGATGTGATCACGGACATGACGAGGAGTCTCGAAATGGTCGAGACATAAAGATTGATATATTGGAAGCCTATGTTTGGACATCGGAATGGTTCCGGGTGAAATCGGGATTTTACCGGAACACCGGGCGGTTACCGGAACCCTCCCGGGGGATAATGGGCCTTAGTGGGCGAAGAGGGAGAAGAGGAGGGCTGGCCAGGGCTGGCCGCGCGCCCCCTCCCCCCTAGTCCGAATAGGACAAGGAAGGGGGGGCGGCGCCCCCCTTTCCTCTTTCCCCTTTCCCCTTTCCTTCTCCACCAAGGCAAGAGGGGGGAGTCCTACTCCCGGTGGGAGTAGGACTCCTCCAGGCGCACCCCTAAGGGGCCGGCCGCACCTCCCCCCTCCCTCCTTTATATACGGGGGCGGGGGGCACCCCATAGACACACAAGTTGATCTACGGATCGTTCCTTAGCCGTGTGCGGTGCCCCCCTCCACCATATTCCACCTCGGTCATATCGTCACGGAGTTTAGGCGAAGCCCTGCGCCGGTAGAACATCATCATCGTCACCACGCCGTCGTGCTGAAGGAACTCATCTCTGGAGCTCTGCTGGATCGGAGGCCGGAGATCGTCATCGAGCTGAACGTGTGCTGAACTCGGGGGCTCCATACGTTCGGTGCTTGGATCGGTCGGATCGTGAAGACGTACGACTACATCAACCGCGTTGTGCTAACGCTTCCGCTTACGGTCTACGAGGGTACATGGACGAACACTCTCCCCTCTCATTGCTATACCATCACCATGATCTTGCGTGTGCGTAGGAAAATTTTTGAAATTACTACATTCCCCAACAGTAAGTTTGTCTTATCTTGTGATGAATGTTAAAGGATTGGTAATATTAGTAGACGTCAGGAAATGCCTATGAATTATTCACTTGTTATTGAACCATTCAATGTTTGGGGCTTTGATTACATGGGACCGTTTCCTGCCTCTAATGGGTATACACATATTTTAATTATTGTTGATTACGTTACTAAGTGGGTAGAAGCTATTCCAACTAGTAGTTATGATCATAACACCTCTATTAAGATGCTTAAAGAAGTTATTTTCTGAGGTTTGGAGTCCCTAGATATTTAATGACTGATGGTGGTTCACATTTTATTCATGGTGCTTTTCGTAAAACTAGCAAAGTGGCCTGCTCGATGCGCGGGCTAGAATTTTATAGATTTTAATAAATAGACCAGATTATTTAATTTTCTAATTGAAATTGGAACCAAGTGTGATGACATTTACAAATATAATTCTTTAGTGGACATAGTTCGGAGGGCAACACATAAAGTATTTATATACTTATAATAAAAATGCATTATTTATCTAATAATTTGTTTAGTTGACAGCCATTTTAAATTTGGTACCTACTGATATCCAAATATGGCCAAGACATTTGTAAGCATATTGAGACATACCACTACTTATAGTTAAGACTTGAGATAAAGTTGTGACAAACTACAAAGGTATTAACCGTGTATTATTACTTTGTCTAAATACACAGTACAAAATTCCTATTACTCAAAGATGGTACTATAATCTCGTGAAAATAATATGCATTCAACTTATGCTTAGTAAAATAATAGATCCAACAAAAGGCGAGAAATGGATAAAATAACTCACAAAGGAGTACGTAAATTCTTTTGTTGTTCCATGTTGGTTCCCATAGTGTACATCAAGTGTTTTTTGAAATAATTTGTACAAATGATTAAATAATGACATGTTGTTCTTTGTTGCTCAATTAAATAGAATAAGTAAAAATCTTAGATCAAACTGACTGAAAATTTTGAGTTGAAACTATGAGATTATGCATGCAAGTAGATGTGCACTCTAGTTTTTTCTTAAACACATGTAGCTAGTTCAGTACATTTGGAATGTCTACAGATACTTATCATTGCTGTCTATAGAGATTATACCAATTTTATACTTATATTCTATGTTAGACATTTCGGTAAGCTACTATTTTATGGTAGTACACACGTTTTGGTCATCTCTGCTTACAGAGACACCTCTAATCTTGAAAGGCTGATGATGCCAATTTTTTGTGAAAAAACAAAATTCTTAATTTTAAGATGTTTGAAATATAATCTTGTGGCTTTTGCTAACTGAAGATAGGACTACTGTGCAGTACATGTGGACTACTCTGTTGGTACGTCCGGAGGTCATGTGGTGCAGCCAAGTTCTGAGGAAAAAGTGAGTGTATATGAGTGTTACAAATTTACGAAGCATGTTCACAACGGAGCACTTAGTGGGATAAATCATTTATTCAGTAAATGTAGACAGAAGCTATAATCTCTTATCGCTCAGTAGGAATATTTCTGATGGGTATGATTATGGCATGTTTTAATCAGTCACGATGCCCCTCAGTCAGATAGGACAATCATGTCCTAGTACAGGACCTCGTTTTTTTTCTAATCAAAACATAAAGTGACCAAAAGAATGTATCAGCTTGCTTGTACATTCTTCTAAAAAGAAGCTGGCTTGTACATGTGCTGGTAGATGCCGAGTACATATTGGTGCAACCGGCCGTCGACTATAAATCATCTAATCATCTTCGTCGGTGTGCTTGCATGCAACGATGGCGTGTGGCCCATATCGTCCACGATAAAGTCCAAGCTTACCTCCGTGACATGTGCGAGGAGCGCATTGCAGTTGTCTCCACCACACTGTTTGCACTCCTCGAGAAGTTGGCACCACCGAGAGTCCCATGACCAACTTAGTTTGACTTCACAGAGAGATGTTGGAGCAGCAGCCTTTTGTACCAGCCGCAAGTCATGAACCGGTGCCGTATTCCTTATTTTCCATGGATGATGTCATACATCTCCTCCCTTCTTCCGCTGGATCTCGCGTATGAGGTCTGCTGAAGGATGCTCCAAGGTGTGTATGAGCCATCTTGCCGAGCCCGCTAGTTCGGTGATCGTCGTCTGCATTGGTCGGAGCAGGAGCCAACCAAGGTTCTTCTTGCCGCGTGTGCCTCGGCGTGGAGGCGAATGATCCAGTCATGTCAAGCAATCACCAAGGGTACATTCCTGCATGTGTGCAAGAAGATGACATCAACAGAGAGGAGATCACAAGGAAGAGCACCGATGGATTGACATTGACAACACATAATTAACCCGAGGAGAGGTTCCGTCAATCTCGGCGCTGACCCATCCCTCTGCCTGGCCACTATGATAACATGAAGATGCGGGTGTACTGTGTTTACCCTGTGTGCTTGGCGTGATTTTCTTTATTTTTTTCCTTATTATTAGGATATCATATTGGTGTTCACGTGCTGGCAGGTACATATGATTAATGAAACAGGACATTTGAGATTCACTAATGAAAATTATTTGAATAAATCAATGGTTAGACATTTTAATTTTTGTGTGAATTTTTTTAGAATAATTCTATTTCTCTGATTAACTCATTAATTACTTAATATATACTCCCTCTATCCCAAAATAACTGTCGTCGATCTCAGCGACACTTATTTTCAAACGGAGGGAGTGTTAGATAGATAGATAGATGAGAGTGTAAGATAGATAGATAGATGAGATATGTAACATCATGCATGTGATCCATTCCCATGCATATATCCAGGGCATGCAAGCACGCATATATCAAAGGCTTGCGTGAACGTGTTTATTTTTTTAGGCTGAATGCATTGCATGCATATAGTAAGCTAAGACATCAGCACGAGCTAGCTTCGGTAGCAGGGCTGCAGCGTTTTCTCTTTTTTTTTAGGGCTGCAGCGTTTTGGAGCGTGTTGGAGAGAAAAAACTAAAAAGATAAGAAAGTCGTGGAACGAAACGTTTTTCTCCACCAAAGGAACATAACGTTTTTCCATTACGTAATTATAATGGCAATGGTGGGTAATTTTTTTGACTTGAAATCCTATCTAATGGCTATAACATTTTAGTCTATTAAATTAACGGTCAGATGGTTCTAATTATTGTGGTAATTTCTCGTTTATTTATCTTTTCTCTCGTTAACCCATCAAGTACTTTTTATATATAAATAGATGCTTGCTAAATATGATGTTAATCATAGAATTGCATCTCCTTATCACCCACAGTCTAGTGGTCAAGTGGAAATGAGCAATAGAGAGCTCAAATTAATTTTGCAAGAGACTGTTAATAGATCTAGAAAGAATTGGTCCAAAAAACTTGATGATGCATTATGGGCATATAGAACTGCCTATAAAAATCCTATGGGTATGTCTCTATATAAAATGGTTTATGGGAAAGCATGTCACTTACCTCTCAAACTAGAACATAAAGCATATTGGGCTATTAAAGAGCTCAATTATGATTTCAAACTTGTCGGTGAGAAGAGGCTATTTGACATTACCTCACTTGATGAATGGAGAACCCAGGCTTATGAGAATGCCAAACTGTTTAAAGAAAAGGTTAAAAGATGGCATGACAAAAGGATACAAAAGCGTGAGTTTAATGTAGGTGATTATGTATTGCTATTCAACTCTTGTTTAAGATTCTTTGCAGGAAAACTTCTCTCAAAATGGGAAGGTCCTTATGTTATCAAGGAGGTCTATCGTTCCGGTGCCCTAAAAATCAACAACTGTGAAGGCACAAATCCGAAGGTGGTGAACGGTCAAAGAATCAAACATTATATCTCAGGTAATCCTATAAATGTTGAAACTAATATTATTGAAACTGTAACCCCGGAGGAATACATAAGGGACACTTTCCAGAATGTTTCAGACTCTGAAAGGAATAGGTACGTGGTTCGGTAAGTTAACCGACTCCAAAACAGTTCTAATGGCAATTTTTCTCCGTTTTGGAATATTTAAGAAAATAGGAAAATAAGAAGTAGTCCGGGAAGGACATGAGGCTTCCACGAGGGTGGGAGGCTGTAGCGACCCGACCTCAAACGGTCAAGTCTCTGTGCTTCAGTATCATCCCTGGATCAGTAATGCTGACACGCACAGTACTCGAAGGGTTTATAACAGAGTAGCAATCACACACTTATTACATCGAATGTCTCAAAAGAGAACTTATTACAGTAATATGGGTTAAGGCCATCTAATGCGATAACAGCGGAAGGCTTGGAAGATAAAGTGAGTCCATCAACTCCAACGGCATAGCTAAGCTGCACGGCAACAACCTAACGAACCTTACTCCTCGTCTGAAAAGTCTACAACATAATACGTTGCAGCCCAAAAATGGGTCGGCACATGGAATATGTTGGCAATATAACACAGTAGAGCAAGAACAGAATAATACTATCACTACATGCATATTTGGCTGGTGAAAAGCTCTATCGTTATAGTTTTGCGAAAAGCACATTTTTCCCTACAACAAAGGAATAAATTTTATTTTAACTATGATGGTGGTTGAAACATTGTGAAGGTATAACCCCAACTCAATACCAAATTAAAGTAATTAACAACCCAACAATATTAATTAAGAGTGATCAGATACATGTGATGACCCAAGTACTAGATACTCAAGACTTGTCCATAACTGGGGACACGGCTAACCATGATTAGATTGTACACTCTGCAGAGGTTTGCGCACTTTTTCCCCACAAGACTCGATCACTTTCGTTGGATTTCTCGCACTGCATGGTGTTTGAGAAACGGATGGTCGAGACATATTCTTTCAGAAACATTAACTCCCTACTCCGGGTAGACCATACCAAAACTACAAAACCCACTACCTACTGATCTACCTCTTCGAGAGATTCACGTAACTTACTCAACTATGCTAGAGCCCATAATAGCTTGTGGCTGCACACGGAAGTTTCTAGCATGAATCATCTCAGTTCCCTTTAAGCCTGGGTGGCGGTCCATACGAAGATCACACGGGTATCCCGGGATTTCCAAAAAAATACAGACAACACTGGGTTCCCCAGGTGCCTCAATCCACCCAGATGTGAATTTTAAGTTGCCACCTTAAATAAACCATTAATTAACAATCTCACAGCTGTCATGGATACACTCAAACCCAAACCACGTCTACGAGCATAGCATGGCAATATAAACAACGCGTAGAAGTAACTCCCAAGAGTTTGATAATAAACAGGGCAATAGGTTCTACCTCATCAACTACTTCCCAACCCACAAGTTAAATGACATCCTAATCATGCAATGTTTGAGGATTGGACTAATGCAATAAAAACTGGGTATGAAAAGATTATGATCAATGTGTTACTTGCCTTGCTGACGATCCGCGAATCCTAGAGACTCGTAGTAACACATTTCGCACTCTGGGAATTCTATCGCAAACAAACAATAACATACATAAGCAACTAGCAAAGATGCACGAGCAAAACATCAAAATAAGAGAGATTGACCAGAAAGTTCAACTTAAGAACTCCGGTTTGCAAAAAGATTCAAATCAAACGGAGCAACGAAACTCGAACCGCGAAAGAAACAAGATCCGTTTAATAATCTGAACTAAGGTCAAATTTTACAGCATCAAAATCTTGTTTAAGTTGGTTAAACAGAAAGAGAGTCTCGAGAAGAAACTCTAGGCGTTTGAATCACCTGATTCCAACTCACGAGCGAAAAGATAAATAGAAACTAAGATCGTATCAGAACTCGCGACTGAAAATAATTGTAGATAAATCCGATAAAAGAAAACTGACGGACAGACTAATGAACGAGCGTTCGTTATCTGTAACTAACGGAACAACACCATCCGTTTAAACGAATGTACGGACGAATGTCCGCTAATTAGAAGAATCGAGAAAACCGGCGAACCGATCTAAAAAACCGAACTAGGGTTTCTAAAAAACCGAACGGTTTTAAAAAAACGACGGCTCGGATCCGGCGCGATACCTCCGACGAGGGGCTCCGGCGAGGCGGGGTTGGGCGGCGGGGCGGCGGCTT
>NC_057798.1:619747022-619755881 GCF_018294505.1 Triticum aestivum
GCGGCTGTAGGCGGCGGGGCTCGGCGGGGGCTGCGGCGGTGGCGACTTGGGGCTCCAGGGGGGCCCCGGGGTGGTATTTAAAGGGGGGAGAGAGGCAGTGGCGGCTCCGACTTGGGGAGGGGGTCGGGCGGCGGCGGCGGCTCGGACTCTCCCGAGTCCGGCGGCGGCACGGGATGGGGAGGCGGTGGCGCGGGCGGGCCGGCCTGGCTCGGCAGGGCTTCGGCCCAGTCGGGCGCGGGGAGTTTTTTTTTAAATAATTTCGCCAACGGAAATAAAATCCTAGAAAATAAAATAAAAACTTAAAATGACAAAACAAATTTTCACCATCTAAATAAAATATTTAGAACGAGATGAACATTTTCTTGGCCCTAAAATGCAATTTTGAAAACGTGAAATTTTTCTAATGCCAATAAAATCCAAATAAACTCAAATAAAATCAAACTAATGATTTTAACATTTTTCCTCCAATATTTCAATTGTTTTGGAGAAGTCATATTATCTCCTCTCATATATTTTTATAACAAATATTTTTCGGAGAGAAAAATAATTAAAATAAAAAATCCTCGTTTCACTATTTGATAGGAATCAAATATGAAAACCGGGAAATCCCCAACTCTCTCCGAGGGTCCTTGAGTTGCTTAGGATTTCAAGGATTGCGGAGCGGAAATGCAATAAAATATGAAATGCATGGATGACCTATGTATAACATTCCAAATTGAAAATTTGGGATGTTACAAACCTACCCCCCTTAAGATGAATCTCGCCCTTGAGATTCGGGTTGGTCAGAAAATAGGTGCGGGTGGTCTTTGCGAAGATCATCCTCTCGTTCCCAGGTGGCTTCATCCTCGGTATGGTGGCTCCACTGAACTTTGCAAAATTTAATAACCTTGCTGCGGGTGACTCGGCTGGCAAACTCAAGAATCTTTACTGGCCTTTCCTCATAAGTCAAATCACTGTCTAGTTGAATTGCCTCCAAGGGTACTGTATCTCTTAACGGTATATCGGCCATCTCAGCATGACACTTCTTCAGTTGTGAGACGTGGAACACATCGTGAACTCCTGATAGTCCTTCAGGTAACTCCAACTTGTAGGCAACTTCTCCCATTCGTTCCAAAACACGATACGGTCCTACAAATCTCGGGGCTAATTTTCCCTTAACTCCAAAATGTTTCACTCCTCGCAAGGGTGATACTCACAGGTATGCTCTGTCTCGAATTTCATAAGTTACCTCCTTGCGTTTCGAGTCTGCATAACTTTTCTGCCTGGACTGAGCTACCTTCAGTCTATCACGAATCAGCTTAACCTTCTCCTCAGACTCTTTGATCAAGTCTGGTCCAAACAGCTATTGGTCTCCTACCTCATCCCACATCAACAGCGTTCTGCATCTGCGTCCATACAGAGCTTCAAACTGTGCTATCTTCAAACTGGCTTGGTAGCTATTGTTGTATGAAAACTCTGTGTAAGGAAAATTGTCATCCCAACTAGATCCATAATCTAGCGCATAGGCTCTCAACATATCTTCCAGTATCTGGTTGACTCTCTCGGTCTGTCCATCTGTCTGCGGGTGGAATGTTGTACTGAACTCCAATCTCGTACCCAAGGTTTGGTGTAATTGATGCCAAAACTTTGAAGTAAACTGTGTTCCTCTATCTGATACGATGCTCCTCGGAACTCAATGCAGACATACGATCCTGGACATATATATCTTGGCCAACTTTGCACTTGTATAGGTGGTTTTCACCGAGATAAAGTGAGCCACTTTGGTCAAGCAATCCACTACTACCCATATTGAGTCATATCCTGCCTTGGTCCTGGGTAGTCAGGTGATAAAGTCCATGCCAAGTTTATCCTCCTTCCATTCGGGTATCGGCATAGGCTGTAACAGTCCTGCTGGCTTCTGATGCTCTGCCTTCACTCTCTGACATACATCACATACGGCTACATACTCGGCGATATCCTTCTTCATACCAGTCCACCAGAAACGTTCCTTCAAATCCAAATACATCTTGGTGTTTTCGGGGTGTATCGAGTATGGTGAGTCATGAGCCTCCTGAAGTATTAACTTCCTGATCTCTAGGTTATTGGGCACATAAACTCGGTCCTCAAACCATAAGGTATCGTGCTTATCCTCGCGAAAACCTTTGGCCTTTCCTTTGCTCATCTTCTCCTTTATCTCGGTAATCTCTTTGTCCTCCTTTTGAGCTTCTTGAATTTTGTTCAACAATGTTGACTGAACCTCCATTGTTGCAATGAAACCTCTAGGAACAATCTCTAGTCAAAGTTCCATGATATCCTCAGCTAACTCCTGCGGCAATCCCTTACTTTCAAGGATATTAGCATAACTCTTCCGGCTCAGAGTGTCTGCTACAACATTGGATTTTCCTAGATGATAGTGTAGCTTCATATCGTAACCCTTTATAAGTTCCAACCATCTCCTCTGCCTAAGGTTCAGCTCCTTTTGGGTGAAAATATACTTCAAACTCTTATGATCCGTGTACACATCACAACGGTTTCCAATAAGGTAATGTCTCCAAGTCTTCAATGCATGCACTACGGCTGCTAACTCCAAATCATGTGTGGCATAGTTCAACTCATGGGGTTTTAGTTGTCGTGAGGCATACGAAACAACTCTTCCGTCCTGCATAACCACACATCCAAGTCCCAAGCGAGAGGCGTCGCAATACACTTGAAACTCCTTATGTATATCTGGCAAGGTTAGCACTGGGGCTGTAGTCAAACGTTTCTTCAACTCCTGAAAACTTGCCTCGCAATCTTCTGTCCATTTAAACTTAGTATCCTTCTTCAATAGTTCAGTCATTGGCTTTGCAAGCTTGGAAAAATTCTCAATGAATCTCCGATAGTATCCTGCGAGTCCAAGGAAACTGCGGATCTTGCCAACTGAAGTGGGTGCCAACCATTCAGTGACTGACTGAACCTTGCTGGGGTCTACTGCTATACCTTCTCCTGATATAACATGCCCAAGAAATCCAACTTCCTTCAACCAAAATTCACACTTGCTGAACTTGGCGTTTAACCAGTGTTCCCTGAGTTTCTCGAGAACTAAATGCAAATGCTCCTTGTGTTCCTCTTCATTCTTCGAGTATACCATAATATCATCGATAAACACCACAACAAACTTGTCCAAATACTCCATGAACACCTTGTTCATCATGCTCATGAAATAGGCAGGGGCGTTTGTCAATCCAAACGACATGACCGTATACTCGTATAATCCATACCGCATGGTGAACGCCGTCTTTGGTATATCCTTCTCTCAGATCTTCAACTGATGGTATCCTGATCGTAGATCAATCTTCAAAAACACCTTAGCTCCTTGCGGTTGATCAAACAGATCATTGATCATCGGTAGTGGATACTTGTTCTTAATCGTTATTTAATTCAAGGCTCGATAATCAACAACCATCCTTAGGGTTTTATCCTTCTTCTCGACCAAAAGTACTGGAGCTCCCCAAGGTGATGAACTTCCTCGAATATAACCTTTCTCCAACAGCTCCTTGATCTGTTTCTTAATTTCCTCCAGATCATTTGCGGGCATCCGATAGGGTCTCTTGGATATTGGCCCTATACCTGGCAATAGCTCTATCAAAAACTCAATGTCTCGATCTGGTGGCATGCCTGGTAACTCTTCTGGGAAAACATCCGGGTAATCCTTTACTACAGGCACTTCCTCCTGCACAACTCCTATGAGGGCATTCACTTGGGTCCTCCTAGGCACATGCCTAGATACGTACCTAATCCTTTTTCCCTCCGGGGTGGTGAGATAAATTAACTTACTAGCACAATCAATACTTCATCCATACTTTGACATCCAGTCCATACCTAATATCACATCCAATCCTTGTGACTCCAAGATAATTAGGTCAGACGGAAAAACATGGGTACCAATGGTTAGGGGTATCTGGTTGCACCATCGGCTAGCCATATACTCTGCTCCAGGCGAGATCACTAAACGAGGGGTCCTCAGGGTTTGGGTTGGTAGTTTAAACTTATCCACGAATCCCCTTGATATGTATGAATGCGATGCACCAGTATCGAAAAGAATAAGAGCGGTAAATGACTTAACCAAAAACTTACCTATTACCGCGTCCGGCTGCTCTTCGACCTCCTCCACATTAATGTGGTTCACTTGTCCTTTGTTGAATGGATTAGGCTTCTTCCTGACCTCGTTTACGTTTCCATTCCTTCCTTCAGGGCAATCATTGGCATAGTGCCCTGTCTTCCCGCACTTAAAGCAAGTAACTTGACTTAGGTCTCTTTTGGTGGGTGTGGCTGGATTGGAGCGATTTTGGTTGTTGTTAGCTCTGTTCCCATTTCCATTCTTAGCACCATTGTGGTTATGCGATCCTCCTCCAGTGTGGATGTGACCTCCATGGTTATGAACAAGTCCTCCCGAATTCGGGGTTAAGCGAGGCTTTTGTTGAGCTCCTGAGTTATACTTCCCTTGTCCATACTTCCTCTTACGACTCTCAATCTGCTGCTGCTTCCCTTTGATCATAAGAGCCTTATCTACCAACTCCTGGTAGTTGTTGAAGGTTGTCACCATCAACTGCATACTCATCTCATCATTCAACCCTTCCATAAACTTCTCCTGCTTTGCGGCATCTGTGGCCACATCATCAGGGGCATAGCGTGATAGCTTGCTAAAATCATCCACGTACTGGCCAACAGTACGGTTCCCCTGGCGTAAGTTGCGAAACTCCCGCTTCATCATCTGCATAGCTCCAGTTGAAACATGGGCAGTATGAAAAGCCTGTTGAAACTGATCCCATGCGACAGTGTCGATAGGATAGGTGGCTGTGAAATTCTCCCACCATGATGCTGCGGGTCCATCCAATTGGTGTGCGGCAAAACGCACCTTCTTTGCATCTATGCAACCTGTGGTGGTTAACTCCCTTCCGATACGGCGTAGCCAATCATCAGCAACTATTGGCTCAGTGCTACTAGAAAACACCGGCGGCTGTAACCTTAGAAAATGGGCTAGGTTGTCCACTAGTGGCGGGTTATTGTTGTTGTTGTTGTTGTTGTTGTTGTTGTTGTTGTTGTTGCCCTGGTTCTGAACTAGCAATTGCATCAAAGCATTTTGCTGCTGGATCAACTGGGTGAGCTCCGGTGGGAAAGCAAAACCGGTGTCACGTCTCGGAGGCATCTGATGGATTTAGATGGAAGAGATTAGAATAGAAAAAGGTCTAGCGAGAAAGCACTACCCATATGCACATGAGACAAACACAATCATTTCACTCAATCAATCAAGCAAGGGCATACAACGGTCTAGAGCTACCGCAAAAGTGCTCAACTACTACTAAATACATGGGGGAATACTACTAATATGTGGTGGTCATCTAGAAATTTTGATCAGTGGAAGACTCCATAATGTCTGCTCCAGCTTCGTCTTCAAAGTCATCATCACTAGGATCAGAATCGGTGTCGTCTTCTTCTCCCAGTGCTGGTCCTCCCATGAATATTCCGATCTTCTTAACCAGGTCATTGTTCTTCTCCAGTAGTGTCTTGATTTCCTCCTCATATCCATCGCGTGTGAACTTGAGTTCTTCCTCCAGCTCGATGACCCTAGTCTTTGCCTTCTTCAATTCCATCATGTGTGCGCACAGCTGGTTCTCCTGACGTCGAATGTGCTGGTTTAGCTCCTGGATAAAAGCTGCAATGGACCTATCCTTCCTGGTGCTGATTATTTCCCATTGATCATCTCGGCGCCCGCATATTTGATAGGTAGTGTCCTTGAGTTCCCTGTTGTAGACTTCTCCAATGCGTCCCATGGTAATGTGGGTTGCCATGCTCTTGCCTAGACTCCAGGTTGGTGCATCGAAAGAAAATTCTATAGGTTTAGAAGTTGGCGAGAACATCCTTCCTGGAACTTGTACTTGAATCATCCAACACTCCTCTTCTGGTAGGGTGGCGTTGTACGTCCTAGTGAAACTTGGTATTCCAATGTTCAAGTACCTAGTGACTTCCTTCAAGTGGCGTCCAAAACGTGTATCCTCATCCGGTTGCGCAAACTTGTTCTTCATCTCCATCATCCTAAAGAGTGGAAAAAGGAGAGGAGTCAGAAATGAATAGAGAAGAGTGACATATGGTTTATCTTAGTGGTCGTGTCCTACAGTCAGCGTGTGCTCTGATACCATCTTGTAGTGACCCGACCCCAAACGGTCAAGTCTCTGTGCTTCAGTGTCATCCCTGGATCAGTAATGCTGACACACACAGTACTCGAAGGATTTATAACAGAGTAGAAATCACACACTTATTACATCGAATGTCTCAAAAGAAAACTTATTACAGTAATATGGCTTAAGGCCATCTAATGCGATAACAGCGGAAGCCTTGGAAGATAAAGTGAGTCCATCAACTCCAACAGCATAGCTGAGCTGCACGGCAACGACCTAACGAACCTTACTCCTCGTCTGAAAAGTCTGCAACATAATACGTTGCAGCCCAAAAACGGGTCAGGACATGGAATATGCTGGCAATATAACACAGTAGAGCAAGAACAGAATAATGCTATCACTACATGCATATTTGGCTAGTGGAAAGCTCTATGGTTATAGTTTTGCAAAAAGCAAATTTTTCCCTACAACAAAGGAATAAATTTTATTTTAACTATCATGGTGGTTGAAACATTGAGAAGGTATAACCCCAACTCAATCCCAAATTAAAGTAATTAACAACCCAACAATATTAATGAACAGTGATGAGATACATGTGATAACCCAAGTACTAGATACTCAAGACTTGTCCTTAAACGGGGACACGGCTAACCATGATTAGATTGTACACTCTATAGAGGTTTGCGCACTTTTCCCCACAAGACTCGATCGCTTCCGTTGGATTTCTCGCACTGCATGGTGTTTGAGAAATGGATGACCGAGACATATTCTTTTAGAAACATTAACTCCCTACTCCGGGTAGACCATACCAAACATATAAAACCCACTACCTGCTGATCTACCTCTTCAAGAGCTTCACGTAACTTACTCAACTATGCTAGAGCCCATAATAGCTTGTGGCTGCACACGGAAGTTTCTAGCATGAATCATCTCAGTTCCCTTTAAGCCTGGGTGGCGGTCCATAGGAAGATCACACGGGTACCCCGGGATTTCCAAAAAAAATACAGACAACACTGGGTTCCCCAGGTGCCTCAATCCACCCAGATGTGAATTTTAAGTTGCCACCTTAAATAAACCATTAATTAGCAATCTCACATCTGTCATGGATACACTCAAACCCAAACCATGTCTATGAGCATAGCATGGCAATATAAACAACGTGTAGAAGTAACTCCCAAGGGTTTGATAATAAACAGGGCAATAGGTTCTACCTCATCAACTACTTCCCAACCCACAAGTTAAATGACATCCTAATCATGCAATGTTTGAGGATTGGACTAATGCAATAAAAACTGGGTATGAAAAGAGTATGATCAATGTGTTACTTGCCTTGCTGGCGATCCGCGAATCCTAGAGACTCGTAGTAACACGCTTCGCACTCCGGGAATTCTATCGCAAACAAACAATAACATACATAAGCAACTAGCAAAGATGCACGAGCAAAACATCAAAATAAGAGAGATTAACCAGAAAGTTCAACTTAAGAACTCCGGTTTGCAAAAAGATTCAAATCAAACGGAGCAACAAAACTCGAACCGCGAAAGAAACAAGATCCGTTTACTAATCTGAACTAAGGTCAAATTTTACAGCATCAAAATCTTGTTTAAGTTGGTTAAACAAAAAGAGAGTCTCGAGACGAAACTCTAGGCGTTTGAATCACCTAATTCTGACTAACGAGCGAAAATATAAACAGAAACTAAGATCGTATCGGAAATCGCGATTGAAAATAATCGCAGATAAATCCGATAAAAGAAAACTGACGGACAAACTAACGAACGAGCGTTCATTATCTGTAACTAACGGAAGAACACCGTTCGTTTAAATGAACGTACAGACGAACATCCGCTAATTGGAAGAATCGAGAAAACCGGCAAACCGATCTAAAAAACCGAACTAGGGTTTCTAAAAAAACCGAACGGTTTTAAAAAAACGCGGCACGTATCCGGCGCGATACCTCCGGCGAGGCGGGGTTGGGCGGTGGAGCGGTGGCTTGCGGCGCGGCAGGGCTCGGCGGCGGCGCGGGGCGGCAAGCGGCGGCTACAGGCGGCGGGGCTCAGCGGGGGCTGCGGCGGCGACGACTTTGGGGCTCCAGGGGGCCCCGGGGTGGTATTTAAAGGGGGGAGAGAGGCGGCGGCGGCTCCGACTTGGGGAGGGGGTCGGGCAGCGGCAGCTCGGACTCTCCCGAGTCCGGCGGTGGCACGGGACGGGGAGGCGGTGGCGTGGGCGGGCCGGCTTGGCTCGGCTGGGCTTCGGCCTAGTCGGGCGCGGGGAGTTTTTTTTTAAATAATTTCACCAACGGAAATAAAATCCTAGAAAATAAAATAAAAACTTAAAAATGCCAAAACAAATTTTCACCGTCTAAATAAAATATTTAGAATGAGATGAACATTTTCTTGGCCCTAAAATGCAATTTTGAAAATGTGAAATTTTTCTAATGCCAATAAAATCCAAATAAACTCAAATAAAATCAAACAAATGATTTTTAACATTTTTCCTCCAATATTTCAATTGTTTTGGAGAAGTCATATTATCTCCTCTCATATATTTTTATAAGAAATATTTTTCGGAGAGAAAAATAGTTAAAATCAAAAATCCTCATTTCACTATTTGATAGGAATCAAATATGAAAACCGGGAAATCCCCAACTCTCAGTTGCTTAGGATTTCGAGGATTGCGGAGCAGAAATGCAATAAAATATGAAATGCATGGATGACCTATGTAT